>NW_006774670.1:4699107-4702715 GCF_000442215.2 Lipotes vexillifer
TTTCTCTTTAAAACAACATTAAAAAAAAATTAACAGAATCTTTCAATATGATAAAACCTGATTATGTTTATATACATTGCTACACTTTGCCTCTAACCATCTTTTTTGGTCTTAGGGATTATTTGGTGACAAGTTATAGAAAATTATTTAAACTAATTTAAGCAAAAAGGATGTTTTGTTAGAAAAGGGATATAGCTTTATGTCAAAGAATCCAAGGGCAAGAAGTGCAGCTGAGTCTCAGAGGCAACTGGCATCAATAAAAGAGAGGAGCTTGCCCTCTCCAGGCCTATATGATTTCTTGCCAGTGTCTCTCCCTGCACATATACTTCATTCCTCTTTTTCCCTGTTGACTGTTTTTCTCTATTCTGCTCTTAAATGGGTGTGTTTAACCTAAGAGTTCACACACTTAAAGGAAACTAACTAGAGCCTTTAGCAATTCCAAAAGAACTACTTTTTTTTCTAAGTGCCACATCTTGGTTAGTTCTTAAGTTAATCACTATCAGAATTTGAAAATAATAGAGTTGGCCCTAAAATATCAATATAACAAGATAGGGTAATTGACAACTTTGTAATAAAGGAGGCAGTTCTAATAGCTTAGGATGAAAGAAACCTGTGATGCTGGTGAAAATTCTACTACATAATTAACATCAGCTTGCAAATATCCTGGGACAGGCTGATTAGAATAATCAGGATAAGAGGGTGGAACTAGAGCTGACTTGTGGCAACAATATCCCCTCCCCGAACACTGGCAAATGCCATCTCCATTGTAATCCTTTTAGCCATCCCTTCTCCCTCTCCCAAGGTACAGACTACTGAATTGTCTAATTCTTATAAGTCACCTACTTTTGATGCTAATGCAGGGCTCCCTCGTTTCTTCCCATGGTTAATAATGCAGGAAGAAGGGAGCACTTAATAGACTGCTTTACGCTGTTCTTTTCTATCCTCCAAATTGGTCTAGACACTCTACTTGGCATTTTACCCTTTAACATGATCGCCATATTTCCCCACCAACTTAACCTATTTTTATTCTTGATAAATTTCCATTCTTTTTCTGTAAACTGTGTACTTAGCTTCTCTAGAAAAGTTCCCTTGGCATTCTTTACCTATGCAATATCTCCTTTAGTTTTGGTTGAAAAACGTCCGTAGCTTCACCTTAGCAGACGGCTGAAGGGATGGACTGTGGAGAGGTAGTATATGTTACCTGGAAGAGGGGATCCCCAGGAACAAATAACAACAGAGGAAGGTGAGTAAAAGCTGTGTAAGAGATCAGGTGGGATTTGACAGGGATACATGTTAGCCTAAAAAAAAAAAGAGGAAGGGGTTGGGTTCAGATTGTAGAACATCTGGAACGTCATTCTAAGACATTCTTATAGTCTTGTTGCTGTGCAAATGAATGGGTCTTCTTGGGTTCAGACTCGTAAAACTACCACAGGCTTGTTTACTCAGAAGGCTATCAGACAGGAACCACAGCTTGCCAGCAAGGCAGCATCACATATTACTCATCAGTGGTTGTAATCCTCACAGCAGGCCACGTAAGCCGTTCATGTAGCCACCTGGGAGACATCTCTCCCTGTGAAAGCTTAGGTGCAAGGAGACAAAGCTCACAACAGGAAGATGTGAGAGCTGAGTTGGCTTAAAATCCTCGTGTCTCACAGGCGACAGTTGTCTCTTACAGGATTCCATAGACTTAGCTTCCAGGGTCCCCACAGGGAATGTGCCAATTACAAGAGCCACCACACTTAGGAAAGTCAGAGCTATGGCTTCTTAAGAGGTATTTATAGTTCATTTATCATTCGTCTGAATCCAGATGCAAATTTACTAATCGGGGGATCATTTTTATTATAAGCAATGTTGCCAGGTAACATAGTCGACACACTTACTTCCATCAGATTGCCAGGGGAATAGAGCCAAGAGAGTTAGTTGAAGGTTAGTAGTAGAAGGGGAAAAGATTTTTTTGCTTTGTTTTGCGGTACGCGGGCCTCTTACTGTTGTGGCCTCTCCAGTTGCGGAGCATAGGCTCCGGACGCACAGGCTCAGCGGCCATGGCTCACGGGCCTAGCCTCTCCACGGCATGTGGGATCTTCCCGGACCGGGGCATGAACCTGTGTCCCCTGCATCGGCAGGCGGACTCTCAACCACTGCGCCACCAGAGAAACCCGGGAAAAAGATTTTACCCACACTTGTCATTATCCACAGTGTCTTCCATAGTCCTTTTCATTTGGGAAGTACTCAATAATACTCATTTTGCTTATGTTAATGTAGTGTGTTTTAACTCTTCATGACAGAAAGTGTGCTTGAGAGAAAGGGAAGACTGGAAAGGTAGGCAAGGACTACTAGGTTGTCAAAAACACTGAATTCCATATTAAAGACCTTGGCTTTTATTTATCTTGTAGGTGATCAGGGAAAAAAAAAGTTTTAAGTAAGAGTGATGTCAAGAATTACACTTTGGCGCTTCCCTGGTGGCGCAGTGGTTGAGAGTCCGCCTGCCGATGCAGGGGACACGGGTTCGTGCCCTGGTCCAGGAAGATCCCACATGCCACGGAGCGGCGGGGCCCGTGAGCCATGGCTGCTGAGCCTGTGTGTCCGGAGCCTGTGCTCCGCAACGGGAGAGGCCACAACAGTGAGATGCCCACGTACCGCAAAAAAAAAGAATTACACTTTGGAAGGTTAACTTTGGCTATAGTGTGAAGAGCAAATTAGAAGAGATTTAAATTTGAGGCTGGTTGGTTCATTTCTAGTAAATATTTGCCTTTCTTTGGGGAGATATTTCTCTGATAAGCAGAAAGAGGGAATATTCAATTCTGTGCTCTGCAGTTTAGAAGTGCTGGACAGCTTCAGCATGGTCCACTGGTTGGAACCAGTTCATCTTTCTAAATTTATTCGCCATCCCCCCCCAACCCCCACTTGAAGACTGAGAGTTTGGGAGGACTGCTCTGAACTGCCTGAGAACATTGGATTAACACTAAGAAATAATCCTCACCTCCACTGGTCTCCACTGATCGCCATTTGACTCACTAGCATACCTTATTTTGCTTTTTGCTAGAGTTAAATTATAGAAAGTCTTTTGGTGGCTTTTTCACTTCTTTTCTTTCTTTCTTTCCCCCTTTTTTTTTAGTTTGGTTTGGTTTGGGTTTTTTAGGCCTGGTTGTAGGGCAAGCCAGGGAGTTTCTTTAATAGCTAACTGGTTTAACATTTGTAGTGATTAACCATTTCTAATTATGAGCAGTTGAGAAACCTAGTGCTTCATGTTTTTCTCCTCTCTATTGCTTACATTGCCCTTTTTACCCTTTCCTTACCCAGCTTACACTGTTCTATCTAATATAAAATACAGTTCATAAAATCTGATTGATCCTATAGCAGAGTCAAGTTGATCTGTGATGGGCTCATTATGTTCCAAGAACTCAGGCAGTTTTGCTTGATTATATTTGTGTCTAGAGAGTACTGATTGATTACTTTTTTCCATCACCATAAAGCTACAAAGAAGACAAACACTTACTCGATTTGGTTCAGGTCAGTAAAAGACAAAATTATGGTTATACAGATTATTACTTTTTATGGTACATAAGACAGCTATATGCACATGCCAAACATAAAGTATCCAGCAGGAA
>NW_006774670.1:4702725-4737005 GCF_000442215.2 Lipotes vexillifer
AGGAATTTAGCAGTGGTTTGCCATCAGATTTATGGTATGATTTTCATCCTTGTGCCGCAGCAAATACATACTTAAATTCACAAAATCTAAGGAGGTGGTGCTAAGGAAGTCTTTCGTTTTGACCTGTCATCAAGTCAAAGGGCTGTTTTCTTTTTGTTTGTTTGGTTTTTGTTTTTTTTGCGGTACGCGGGGCTCTCACTGTTGTGGCCCCTCCCTTGCGGAGCACAGGCTCCGGACGTGCAGGCTCAGCGGCCATGGCTCACAGGCCTAGCTGCTCCATGGCATGTGGGATCCCTCCAGACCGGGGCACGAACCCTTGTCCCCTGCATCAGCAGGCGGACTCTCAACCACTGTGCCACCAGGGAAGCCCCAAAGGGCTGTTTTTTAAAGTCAATATTTTGTTATAATCATGCTATGGTCTTCAAAGTATCAATTGTGATAACTTTTATAGATGAGTTGGGGATTAAAAGGCCATATAATATTAGTTTAGCTGATTTTTAAAATGTAACTTGTTCTGCTACAAGCTGTTAGTACCAATAGACAGTTGAGGGATGAAAAGGTACTTTTGATGTTAATGTGGGTCAGCACTTCACCCTATAAGAAATAGTGACAGAAGTTGGGAGGGAGCCAAGTCGGGCAAAATCTGTGAGGCATTTGTACTTGGTGAATAAATGCCATATTGGCACTTAATTGCAATAATGATGAACTTAGTATTTTGTTATATTAGGAGTGATGTGGTAAGTACTCTTTTTTTCTTGCTTATTGTCTTTTTGCTTTTAGTTTGGTCAGTCTTACTGATAAAGCATTTAAGTCTGCTCTATGGCTCTCTTCTAGATAGCTAACCTTGATAACCTAGACTCAACTACGCTCTGAGTCTGCTTCCCAATTTGGACAATGAGGGTAAATACCTATTCTACCTTCTAACAAGGTAGCTGTGGGTTGCAAATGAGAATACTTTAAAAGCAAGAAGCAGTGTGATACACTTGACAGTGTATGGTCTTTAGAGCCAGTCTTGGATTCAAATTGAACCCTGCTACTCCCAGATAGATACATGTAGCCTCACTTCACTTCAGGGTCCTCACGTGTAAGGGGACAGCGGAATGACCCCCGTTTGCCCAAGTGTCTGTGACAACTGAATGCCCCATTCAATGTAAAGTATTCCGTGTTACCCTGCACATTTGCACACTGTAGCTGGTTTTACAAATTCAGATTCTTACTCAGTTCTTCCATGTGCTACTTACTTAGTCCATTTATCTTAAGAGAAAACTGAAGATCGAGGAGGTAAAGTGATTTGTCCAAATTATACAGCTAGCTGGTGAGTGGCTCAATTATTGACTCAAGTTCTTTCTGCTCTACCACTTAGGCTACCACTAATAAGTGACCATGTGGGAAAATGACAGCAGAAGCGCCCCACACCAACTATCTGTGAACTGACTCATGGTTTTAGCCTAACACACTCTTTTCCCTCTGTAAAATGTACTTACTGATCCCAGGGGCCAAGTGATCACTCATGGCTGAGTAGGCTACTCCACGGCAGACCTGCATGACTCTGTGCCTACCTGTTGAGTTGGGTACTTACCAAAAGTTGGTTGTTTTTATTCACAAACCTATTTTTAACAGTTATGCTTGTTATGGTAACTATAAAACATTGGTAAACATGTAAATTCATGAGAGTGTAAGGAAAAGAGAATTCATTCTTTGAAAATTAAGTTGACTGCTTTGGGACGTCATCTCAGTATAAATGAATTGTTAACAGATTTGCTATCAAATTTGATGAAGGTTAGATAACTGTAAAAGACTAGGGGGAACATCATCAAAGCCTAAACCAGAGGCTGTCAAAGTGTTCAAGTCCATGGTCCAGCTAACTGGTCATTAGACTACTAGTGGTTCTCAAGGAAATAAGGAGCCCACACCAGAATGTAAATTAACTACATCATTAAGCACACTGTTTGGTTCAGCTGAGAGTTTTTTTGTGGTAAGACTTGCTCCTTGAAGGAAGCAGTGCATTAATTTACATTCTGGTGCAAGTTTTTTATCTCGTGGTGGATAGACCATTGGACTAATGGATTCTGTATTCATATTCTTTCAGAAGTGCTTTTAAGTTCTCTCTCCATTTATAGAAGCAATAAGTGGAAATCGTAGATGATGGGTCATTGTGAGCATGGCTTATGCAAGAAAGAGGACCCAAACTCAGTAGGAGACCCACGTCAAATATATGGCATTAACCCTATATGAAAAGATTTATGGATGAATGTGCATTTATGTTTAAATTGAAATAAAACCTTTAAGAATATGTAAATATAATTTTTATGCTTACTTTTTCATTTAATGGACCAGCTGTGGGTTTCATCCAACAAGGGGGCTTTTATTATACTTAGAATTCCAGCTTAACTGGAAATATATCTTTGACCTCTGCCCCTATCTTAGCATCCTGTGCTTGCCCCTGTATATTTTTACCATGCTGTATTGCAGTTTTAAAATTGAATGTCAGTTCCTGTATTGTAAGTGCTTCAAAAGCCACAGTCCCTTCTGTAACCTTCATAGAGTTTCCAGTCTAGGGAAGAAGGCAGACATTAAGTAAATAATTTCAGTGAGATTATGAATTATCTGAGCAAGTAGTTTGGAATGCTATGTGACCATATAGCAAGGAGACATAATTTAATTTAAAGGTTAAAATTTACCCCACTCATTTTTTTTCACCTTGATCTCATATAAGTATATATCCCAATACTTTTAGGGTACACAAAGAAATAAAATCCTTGTATTAGTTGGCTATTACCATGAAATTAGTCTTCAGTTTTCAGTGTATAGGAGAGTTCTCAACTGCTGTTTTCAATCTACCGTGTAACTTACAAAGCTAAACTAAATCTGTTAGCTTGTTACAGCTGAATTTAAATTCAATACTTAATTTTCATCTACTGTTTAATCAGAAATATTTCCCAAATATTTTTAACAGAGTGAAAGATTTAACATTGTGCTAGAAATTTAATTTTGGATTTCAGAGTGTGTTTCTAAGCTTGTTTTTATTACAAAAGAGATTTTGATGCCATGTGTTTGTAGTAAGGAGTGGAAAGAATGCAAACATAACCAATGTTAACAGCCCAGGATTCATCTATCCACACTTTAAGTTTCTGATTTCTTAAACAGATTGTAGATTGATTTTTTTTTTTTTTTTTTTTTTTTTTTTTTTTGCAACATGTGGGCCTCTCACCGTTGTGGCCCCTCCCGTTGCCGGACGCGCAAGCTCAGCGGCCATGGCCCACGGGCCCAGCCGCTACGCGGCACGTGGGATCCTCCCAGACCGGGGCACGAACCCGTATCCCCCGCATCGGCAGGCGGACTCTCAACCACTGCGCCACCAGGGAGGTCCTGTAGATTGATTTTTAACTATAAGCTAAATATGGTTCTAGATTCCATATTCCTAACTATTTTGTTGCTAAGTAAATAATTAAAGCTAAGTTTGTCTAAAGCTACACTCAGTCCCCCTGAAACTGTATCCTTCTTACTTCCTTATTTATGTTAATATTACCATTCTTGCAGCCACCCACATTTGAAAATGCTGTCGTCTTTGACTTCTTCCTGTCCATTTGCCACAGACATTTTATCAGGCCTGTTTTTGTAGTATCTTTAACAGCCACCCCCCTTTCAGATCTCATTGCTTCCTGCCAAGGTTACTATCCTCTCACCTCAGAGAGTTTTCTGATTTTCCTACCAATGGCATCTGCCCTCACAAATCCATTCTTCACTTAGCAAATTAATTTTTTTGATGTATACCTCAAAATTCTTAACTCAAGAACCTCATCCTCTCCCAAATAAAGGACATACCTACCTCTTGATAATTAGTAAGGGTTTCGTTCAAAACCCTCTTCTGCTATATTTTAAGATCTTTCAAGGTCTGTGCCATTAATTTATTCATTTATTCTTTGGTTTAAATTCAGTAAAAGTTTGAATGTCGTGCACTATACAAGTTGTTACAGATATAGTGGCCCCTGCCCTGATGGATTTTACTGTTTTCTCACCTTTGAGTTCTTTCTGCTTATAGCAAAATTTGTTGAGTTTATATAAATACAGGATTTTTTTTTACATTTATAATGTTTGCTTTTAATGAGTTTGGGGAAGAGGTACAGAATATCTGTTTCTGGAATTAAAGTTAAAATTAAATCTCAGATCTTTCCTAACCTGGGTAAATAATTGACTGACGTTTTCTGCTGTCATACATTTTTTTGTTTTGCGGTACGCGGGCCTCTCACTGTTGTGGCCTCTCCCGTTGCGGAGCACAGGCTCCGGGCACGCAGGCTCAGCGGCCATGGCTCGCGGGCCCAGCCACTCCGTGGCATGTGGGAACTTCCGGACCAGGGCACGAACCTGTGTCCCCTGCATCAGCAGGCGGACTCTCAACCACTGCGCCACCAGGGAAGCCCTGCTGTCATACTTTTTTAAATGTTAGTGGAATTATATCAGTCTTCAAATTTTTAAAATAAGCCAAGTTCTCATAAAAGACCTAATTTGACAGAGCTTTAAAAGTGTCCTGGAACTATCAAACTTTAAAGGGTTCTTTGAAATCATATGTTGTAACTTATTCTTTTTATAGTTGAGGGGAAAATTGGGGAGGTGAAGTGCTGCTAAGTTAGTACAGTAAAATTAATTCTTGATGTGTTTTATGCAATATGTAGTACACACTTAAAACTATAGGAATAGATTCATTAAAATTGATTACTCATAAAACAAATACTGTTTTCTTAAAAACTCTATGTGAAGAGAGGTTTGTATAATAACGATTATACATATAAACCAGTTACTAAATGGTTGTAATTTAAATTGTTGAGTGAAGCCATAGCTTTAAAAGCCATACTGTTGAAGTGAGCTCATCTGCAGTCTATCTTAATGACATCTCAGTGTTGCTACTGTCATATTGAATAATGTCATCTTTTAAATTCACAAACTAACATGTGAGAAGTTTTGAAGCAGAAATTGCATGTGGATTCCTTAATTACATTTTTAAAAATGTATTCATAATTGACACTTACCTATTTTAAATACTGTGTGAGCTTTTGTATCTCAAATTTAAGTAAAGCAAAGTTATTAAAACAAGAAAGAGGTACAGAATATAATTTGATAATCAGTTTGAAGAAACAAATGTCAGTCTGAAAAGATATCTGCTGTTTAGCCAGTATATTTCAAAGTGATACAAATTTTATGCCTAAAGAGTGAAATAGAAAAGAGAAATTCTTTGAGTAATATATTGTGATTTTTTTCTTAAGTTGAAAAAATACTAAAAAGGTTTTGTCACCAGAGGTAAATGTTTTCTAATATTCTTTTAACATTTGGTTCTTAAGTTTATTTATTTTTTTTATTTTTTTTGCGGTACGCGGGCTTCTCACTGTTGTGGCCTCTCCTGTTACGGAGCACAGGCTCCGGACGCGCAGGCTCAGCGGCCATGGCTCACGGGCCTAGCCGCTCCGCGGCATGTGGGATCTTCCCGGACCGGGGCACAAACCCGTGTCCCCTCCATCGGCAGGCAGACTCTCAACCACTGCGCCCCCAGGGAAGCCCCTTAAGTTTATTTTATAATTTCAAAAATGTACATAATAAGTATATATCTTTTACTATTGCTCTTATAGTTATTGGATTCATTCATTAGAGAAATATTTATTCAGCACGTGTCTTTCAGGTACTGTTTTAAGTGCTAGGGCTACAGCAGTGAGTCAAATAAAGCTGTGCTGCAGCTAACTTTGGGGTGAGGGTAAAGATAATAATAAGGGAATAGCATCTAATATGCTAGGGGGTGATAAGTGCTGTGAAAAAAATCAAGAGGGTCAAGGGGATAGAGAATAATGAGGGATCTAATTTATATAGAGTAGCCTGTGCAAACCATTTTGATAATTTAACAATGTAATGCCTTTTAGTATGTATTGCTCTTTCATAAATAATTACCCTAGGAAGGACTTCTCATCAGAAATGCATAAATTTTTGAGTGAAACAATATTATATTGTATAGTAAAAGTTGATGGGACAGAAGAAAAAGTGTTAAATAAACGCTGAATTCCATGCCATGAAAACCTTAATGCTTAAGTTTACTACATATTTTTCATAAAGTATTTGGCCCAAGAATTCAGTTAAAGTCGGGAAATATTTCTGTAAACTCCTTTCTATCAGGGGGCTATAACAAGCTACTTTATCAAGAGATCATTTTTTAATGTATTTTGTTTAAGATTTTCCCCCAAAATACCCATGCTTAGACAGGCTTAAGCTTAGGCAAAAATTGTTAGAGACCTAGCTATAAAGGATTTTGAGCAAATTCTGTCTTTGAGGAGTATTTTCCAATTTTGCTTACCTAAATTCTCTCCATTTGTCATCATTTCCATTATTCAATATGACATTTAAAATTTTTGTTGCAATAGTGATCTTTTATTTTTTAAGTCTTTTATTTAAATATTCTATTTTAATGGTCATGTTATTGTTCTAAGTTCTAATTTGTTTTTTCTTTGACTGAACTTGCTAGGAGGTAAGAGAAGATACCAGTAGATTTTTTTTTTTTTTTTTTTTTTGGGTGTGTGAGCTCTAGAGCACACGGGCTCAGTGGTCAAGGTGTGCGGGCTTAGTTGCCCCACAGCATGTGGGATCTTAGTTCCCTGACCAGGGATCGAACCCATATCCCCTGCATTGGAAGGTGGATTCTTTTTTTTTTTTTTTATACAGCAGTTTCTCATTAGTTATCCATTTTATACATATTAGTGTGTATGTGTCAATCCCAATCTCCCCATTCATCAGTACCAGCACTTTTTTTTTTTTTTTTGTGGTATGCAGGCCTCTAACTGTTGTGGCCTCTCCCGTTGCGGAGCACAGGCTCCGGACGCGCAGGCTCAGCGGCCATGGCTCACGGGCCTAGCCGCTCCGTGGCATGTGGGATCTTCCCGGACCGGGGCACGAACCCGTGTCCCCTGCATTGGCAGGCAGACTCTCAACCACTGCGCCACCAGGGAAGCCCCCAGCACATTTTTAAAGAGCTAGATCTCTAATTCTGTCATTTCACTTCTTAATTCTTTAGTTTCTCCTCTAATCTTTATTATTTCATGACTCCTTTTAGAGGGCTTATTTGGTTTTCAACTTGAATAGACTGACTAGTGCATGTCTTTTCTTTCCTTTTTAAATAATCAATGCATTTAGAAAGTCATAAATCTTACAGTAGAGGAAATATCCCACCTACAATGATTATCCAAGTCATCCACTGTGCTTAGGTGCCATTCCTTTTTCTTTTATCTAAGTCTTCACTTTTTTTGCTCTAGTGCTTCCACCTGCAATCATCAACCTCACCTTCCTGTTGGATCATTCTCATCATTCTAATATGTTCTGTGTTTTTTAAAATCAACAAATAAACAAGCAGGCAAAACAAATCCATTGCCTTGATTCCTCAACTCTTCCAGCTATAATCTCATCCCACAGCCTCACTATTGAGCAGAATTTTCTGAAGGAGTTGTCTGTACATGCTCTCTCTTATTTCTCATCTTCCGTTAACTCTCGACCCAGCGCCGTCTGGCTTTGGTCCCCAACCCTTTACTGAAACTGCTCCTATCTGATTTGGCAAAATTTTTATATTACCAATTCCAGTGGACATTTTTCTTTGCACGTGGTACCTGACCTCTCATTTGACATTGTGACCATGGCTTTTGCGTTGAAACACCTTTATCCCTTGACTTGCCTAACACCATAGGCTGCTGATTTTCCTCTACTTCATTGGTTGTTCCTTCTTAGTGTCCTTTGCCTTTATCTGTTAGAGTTCCTTGGAGCTTGGATCTGAGCTCCAGGAACATTTATCCAACTACCTGACATCTCCACCTAGATGTCTCAAAGTTGCCTCTGACTTATCAAGAAATGAACACTAATTTTAAAAATATCAAAGCTAATGAGAAAGTATGATAAAAGGACTGGATATAAGATAAATGTACTTAATACTTTTATTATAATGGCAATAACCATGTGGAAATGCTAGGAAAAATTTATTGCATTTACAACAGTGAAAAAAGAGAAAAGAACATGATAAAAATTTTAATAAGAAAGGCACAGGACCTATAGTTAAAAGATTTAAAAATCTTATTAATGAGCATAAGATCTGAACAAACTAAAAAACATATGCTTGGATGTGAAGCCTTGATATCATAAAATGCCAACCATCTTAAAATTAATACACAAATTTAATGCAATTCCAATTAGAATCTCAATAGGGTTGGTTTTTTTTTTAATATTTATTTATTTGGCTGTGCCAGTCATGTGCAGAATCTTTTAGTTGCAGCTTGTGGGATCAAACCTGGGCCCCCTGCACTGGGATCATGGAGTTTTAGCCACTGGACCACCAGGGAAGTCCCTAGGGTTGGAGACTTTTGTTGAGAGGATTGGGTAATATTATTTTAAAGTATATATAGAAGAGTACATATTCAAAATTAGTTTAAAATTTATTGTAAAAGAATATATGTGTAGATAGGAGCTTGCTTTAACAAATAATAAACATATTGTAAATGTACTGTAATTAAAACACTAATATTGGCTTAAAAATAGACAAATGGTGCAACAAAATTAGCATCCTGAATTGTTAAAATTCGTAACAAAAATAATACCACAATTCAGTGGGAAAAGGGTGGTTTATATCAAAATGATGTTGATAATAGAGGGCTCATATTAGAAATACAAAGAATTACAATACTTATTGTTGACTGGTGGGCCTGTGAAAATGAATGAGGATACACTCACTTTACTTTTGAAAATATAAATTTCAGGAAAGTAAACTATCTTTTCAAATTTAAAATGCACATACTTGCAACCCAGCAGTTCCACTCCTGTGAATAAATTCCAGAGACACAAAAGCCTCACAAGGATGTTTATTTCAACATTATCTCAATAGCATAAAACAAAAAAACCTGAAATCAGTCTGCATGCCCACTAGCAAGGAAGTAGTTTAATAAATTGTGTTTTACAATTATGGAATATTATGCAACTATTAAAAAGATCATTATTAGTTTATATTTCCATGTATATAATTTTGGTGGGAAAAGCAAAATGCCAAAAATATGTATACAGTATGATCTCTTTTATAAAACAATAACAAAAACTCCTATATATGTGTATATAAGTTTGGATATGAATTTTATAAACAAAGAGAAAGGTGTGAAAGGCTGTACACCAAGCTGTCAACATTGATTACCCGGAAGAAGGAGGAAGATTGACAAAATAAGTGTCTCAGTGAAAAAAGCATGCAGTATGAGTCCACCAATACCAAAGGTTGGGGTGGTGGTGAGCTTTTGTATATACATGCATATGTATGTATGTATGCATGTAACCAAACCCGTGACTATTACAGCAGTGGTTAAAGGCTGCTACTTGGCCTTTGTCAACCCAAGATCCTAGTATCCCTTTAAAATCAGAAAGCCTATTTCAGTGGCTAATCTCCCATATGCATCTCTAGCCTACTCAGAAGAGCTACTACATTAAAGAGGTATTTATTTAATGTATATCTCACTATCTTGGTGAAGAGGGTCTTTGGCCCCTCTTGGGAGTGGAGGCATGGTTCAACATTTTAACCTTCACGTCTTTGGATTTCTTCTCTATATTGGGAAATGTCTTGCATATCAGTGGTCTTTTTTAATAAATTTTTTAAACTTTATTTATTTTTGGCTGCATTGGGTCTTCATTGCTGCACGTGGGCTTTCTCTAGTTGGGGCAAGCAGGGGCTACTCGTCGTTGTGGTGCATGGGCTTCTCACTGCAGTGGCTTCTCTTGTTGCGGAGCACAAGCTCTAGGCATGCAGGCTTCAGTAGTTGTGGCACGCAGGCTTAGTTGCTCCGCAGCATGTGGGATCTTCCCGGACCAGGGCTCGAACCTGTGTCCCCTGCATTGGCAGGAGGATTCTTATGTACTGCGCTACCAGGGAAGCCCATCTCAGTGGTCTTTAATGAAGTCCACTCTTGTGTTCAGGCTCCAACCAATCAACCAAACAGCAAAACAATTAAAATTAGCTTTTGGAGCTGGCACAGTGTAAATGGACTCTCTGGTAATTGTTCTCATGTTGACAGATTAAATTTAAAATTAGAAATTATATTTATATAAAATTATATATATTAAAATGTATTCTTTATTTGTAATGTTCATTTAATTATCCTTTTCTCTACCAGAGTATAGCCCTCTTTAAAGAAAGATCTTTGTTATTTATTTTTCTACGTCTTGTTTTCTACGTCTAAACATGTAAATGCTTGGTAAATACTTACTTGCATGAAGACAGTGATGGCAAGATCATTATGAACTACTACAGTGGCATTTCTTCATTGTGTGGGTCTATACCATGCACTGCAAGATGTTTACCATCTCTGGCCCCTGCCCATTCAATGCCCATAGCCCTCTCTGGTCATTCCAACAACTAAAAATCCATGCCCCCTACTTCCAGAAGCCTTTCTGGGGTGTGGGAGCAGAGGGTTGTTGCTGCCTTTGTTGAGAACCACAAGGCTAGAGTAATTGGAGAAGCCTTTCTAAGGGCAGCAGTATCTGTGCTAAACCTTGAGGGATGAGTGGGATTTCAAAACCAGAGAAATTGGGACACAAACAGCATGGAAAACAGGAAGCACAGTAGACTCTGTCTTAACTGATGAAGCAGTGTGTTGTCCATTTGGAAAATAGTTAGAAACAAAGTTGGGTAGGTAGAGTGGAGTTAGAAGGGTGTTGATAAAAGGAGTCTGACAAAGGTGAGAGGAGAGGGAATGGTGTCATTTCACTCTCTAATGCATCCTGCATACTACTGCCAAATTAATTTTCTAAAACATTGCCCCGTTCAACAGTCCACTTAACATTGCCTGCTAGCCTTTACACCTTTGATGTGTGTTCAGGGCATTTTATGCAATCTTATGCATCCAAATTTATCTCTTATTACTCCTTAATATTAATTAGGTATTTCTGGTTGGCTGATCAAACTGATATATTCCCCTCTCTTTCTTTGTCAGTATGCTCACTTCATGCTTTGTTAATATCTTTCTTCCTTTATAAAATCTTTCATCATTCTGGCTGTAAAACTTCTTACTATTCTTAGAAGCCTTCTCCCTAATGAAACTGGCCCATAGCACTCCACATCATCCTGATATCTCCTTTCTCTTTCTTATAGTATTTATGGTTTGTCCTACAGTATTTGGCACAAAATTATATATGGCTTTTCATGCCTATTATTCTTATTTCTCTGAATAATTTTTATTCCCCTAAAGAGCTGTGTGAGGTTAAGATATACCTCACAATATTTTTGTAAGCCTCCAAAGCAGCTTTTTTTTGTCATTTATTTGTCATTTTGTCATTTATCATTTTGATATAGCACTAGATATTGAGCACCCTGAAAACTCAAACTCTGTTTTTGTAGATGACAAAATGTTAATACTGCAGCATTATAATATTTCTTATACTTAAGTTATCAATTTTGTTGTTTCAGTAACTCGATTTAATTATTTTTGAGGGTAGGAACCAAGATGTATGTTTCTGTTCCCCCATAATGCCTATAGAGTGTCTTGCTCACAATAATCATTCAATATTTTAAAATTTGATTGCATTTGATAGATTTTTATTTGCTTTATCAATTCTCCTTAGCTGTAACCATGTTGAGACCATTGCTTTGTTTTGCCAACAACAGAGGGCACCATCAGGGTACTTACACACCCAAGAAATAATCCTATCCCAGTCCTAGGTAGCTTTCTTGAGCCACACTTTCCTTTTCCTAAGTAGTGTTATAGAAATTTGGCTATTGTAGTAATTCAGAGTGGCTCAATCCTAATTATAGAGCAATATGGACTTCAGGTCATTTATTTGAGAAAGAATAAGTACTGTCGTATTTTGATCCTTTGTAGTTTTCAGACTTTTTCTTTCTTCTTAGTCTTCTCAATATTCTTTGCTCAGATGAAATCTTACCCAGATCTTACTATATTAATGAAACACACTCCTTTCCTGAAGGGAGAAGATAGAAGTGGAGAGCAGTGAATGGGAAGCCCACCTTTGTACTCCTCCTCCTTCCTGACCCCGCATCCAAAGAGCCAGCTTGAAAATCACTATAACTCATCTAATTTAAAAAAACTTTAAAACAACCTGTTGTTTTGTGATATCTCATTTAGGAACTTAGTATAAAAATAGAAACATTTTAGTTTTACAGTGATTTTTAAGTACAAAGGAAAATGCTGTGGCATACATTTCTTGTTTCAGCAATAAAAGAGTTAATATACTAAGCAGCAGAGACTGAGACACTGCGACGGGATAGTGCTTTCTGTCACTGTCATTTGTGGTTTAAGAAAAGGGGGTGGTGTTCTGCGTTTAACAGGACTTTAATGAATGCTGTCAGTGTTTGTGAGAGCTAATGGTCAGTAAGGGAAAGGAGAGTAGGGGACAGTGGTCTAGCTGTTTCAGGATAGGTGGATGAGAGTTTGCTCTGATTGAATGGAATGTTCCACCGTGTTTCATCTTTTTTTCTTTGTCCTTTGTTCTCTATAATCTGATATATTGGTATAAAAGTAAATGTAGATATATATGTGAATGTGATTTATTTTCCTTTCAATTTGTTTATTGTGTACAACAGGGCATATACTTCTCTTGTCTTGGTTGGATGCACAAATCTCTGTGCAGTGCTTTTTGCCCGTTGCCTAGACGATCACTTGGTTTCTCTGAGGATGTCTGGTTCTCGTAAAGAGTTTGATGTGAAGCAGATTTTGAAAATCAGATGGAGGTGGTTTAGCCATCAAGCATCATCTCCGAATTCTACAGTTGACAGCCAGCAGGGAGAATTTTGGAATCGAGGACAGACTGGAGCAAACGGTGGGAGAAAGTTTTTAGATCCGTGTAGCCTACAATTGCCTTTGGCTTCAATTGGTTACCGAAGGTCCAGCCAACTGGATTTTCAGAATTCACCTTCTTGGCCAATGGCATCCACCTCTGAAGTCCCTGCGTTTGAGTTTACAGCAGAAGATTGTGGCGGTGCACACTGGCTGGATAGACCAGAAGTGGATGATGGCACTAGTGAAGAAGAAAATGAATCTGATTCCAGTTCATGCAGGTTGATTATTTTCTTACTGATAGAAATGGGGTGTGGGGGTATATTCTATATACTGTTTAAAATAATTTAGTATTATTATTTAAAATCTATGATTTTATATATATGTATGTATATATATATATATATATATATATATATATATATATATATCTATATAATATATATATATACCTCTACATATATACGCGTACGTAATATCTTGGTATGTATATGTGATACTTTTGCTGGGATTTTTTTAAATGTTCTAATATTGATTTTAATTCTGTAAAATTATAAAGACAACAAATAGCTTTCATTTTGAAATATCTTGTGTTTCCTATATAGATCTGGCTCTGCCCTGAAAATAATACATGGTAGCAATTTTATGCATCATTGCCTTGCATTTTGCTTCATTCGTTTATCTTCTATAGTCATAGCAAAACTATAGAAGACATTTCTATAGTATAAAAATTTTTATGATATTTTAGTTTGCAACAGATTATAGAGTCATTTTTAAATTTTTATGAAAATGAAAGGTTTTATGAGGAGAGGCATATTGTAGTTGCCAATAATTTTTGCACCATTGTAGTTGTCAATAATATTTTTTTTATGGTTATTTCTCCTTGTCCTATGTTGCAGCCCTCCAGACTAATTCAGAGAATACAGTAACATGTCTCTTTCTAAGATGACAGCTACTAATTCCTGTTGCCTTCACTTCTCTGCAAATTGTGCTATTTAGGGAAATGAAGGACATTCCTTCAGGAGAGTGTAAGGGAACATAGAGGAGCTAGATGTGGTCAGCTGGTGAAAAGGGGGCAAAAAGAAGAGGAAATGAGTTTGAGGAGAGAAAATTAAAAATTGGTAATTTCATAATGACTTTATCCACCTTCACCCATGGAACCAGGCTTTACCTCTGAAATGAATTTTCTTCTTAATCAGTTTAAACTATCAATACTATAGCATATTATGTAACAAGTTAGGGCCTGAAAGTCATCTTTCTGATTCATCTTCATTCAAAAATATTTAAAGGCTTATTATTTTTCTAGATTAATTACTGGATCCTTTTAAAATTTCTTTACAGGTTTTGATAACACTTGTAATTTGTATGTTGGTTATTATTAATATAGGCATCATAAGAGATGGAGACAAAATGAGTTCGTATATTCAGATATCTTTTACTTGGGGATATTTACCGCCTTCTCTTCTAATCTTCAGAATATGGAATTCTGAACTGTGATGCTGGAATAATAACAAATATAGAACAGTTCTCTATAATCATTTGTGTAATGGAGAGAGGGGAATATCTTTACATAGGTAACTAGTGTATTTAATTTTTTAAAATTTAATTAGTTTATGATTTAGCGTTATTTTAAGGGAATAGGAGCCACGAATAATTCTGATTGGAGATTATTTGAATTAATATGGTTTCATTGTTTTATAATTTCTTTGGATACTTGTTGCCATAAGAAGAATAAAGTATATATTAAAAGGTTCAGGGTTTATCATTTTGGGGATAAAACCATTCCCATTTGGTGGGAAACCAAAGAGTAATCATCTTTTTATTTGAAACCAGTGCAATGTATCAGGAATATTCTAACAAAATTAGAAAAAAAACAAAACATTCATTCGTTTGCCAGCATTAGTTATGAAAAAACATGAATCTACTACCTGGAGAGATTATGCATATGTGAGTATAAAATTTATATACACGTATACCTTAGAAAGGTTGTACACACATAAGTCACTATAATTTACTTCCTTCAACAGAAGTAGTTTGCATAGCTAATGATTACTGAAATTAAGTCAATCTATTCTTTAGTATCCATGTTAAAGTGTCATCTTGACGGGATATTCATTATGACAGAAAAAGACTTTTTTTTTAAACTGAGGTAGCTATGTGCATACTTCAAGAAAATACAATTGTCATTTTGAGTTGTAGGAGTTATAAAAATAAGAAAATTATATGTTTTAAAATTTAAAATAAATGTAGTTGTTTTAAAATGTTAATCAAGAAGATTGAGAAAGTAAAAAGATGGGAGTAAACAGTTCACATCTGCAGTGACCAAACTATTTCTAAAATATTATTTCAAAAATAAAATGTACTTAGAGAACATGTCTTTGATTTTTAGATATAAGAGGGGAAATCTGTCAAAGACATTTAATATTCCTGGTGGTTTAAAATTTCAATCCCAACATCTTATTGCAAAAAAGTAAAAAGCATTCTAGATTTTAGAAATGTCATTTGTGTGTATACTTTCACTTTTCCATTTTTTCCCTAGATTTAAATATATCTAATTCTCACATCCTCCTTCAGTCCTCCAGCTCTGAGTCTTTGATCTTCATTATGAAGATAAATTTATTTGCCCCCAGCTTTTTGATTAAGTAAGCAGTCTCTCTAGGTGTTTGCCCTTCTACTGTAAACAAATCAAAAACTATCACTGTTAATATCAAAAGAAGCTGCACTGACATTCATCAGATTTTGTATATAACTTGGAAATAGTTATTTTCATTATATAATATTTGCAAATAATAAAATATATAGTAAACATTTTGTTTGAGTATACTATAGATTGATATCACATGGTGGGGAAATACAATATACGAAGAATTTCTCATTTAAGCGGTCATAATACTTGCATAGACCTCAGAACTCAGATTGAAATTTTGAGTTATTAGAAAAAAGGGAAGACAACTTAGTGGTTTTACATACACAGAATCATAACCCCTACAGTGGGTCCAGACAAGTTAAAGTAGAAGTTAAGAGGCAGCGTATGTTGCTAATATGTTTGATCAGTTGTATTCTAAGTAGGAGAGATGTCTGCCTGAGCCTTCGGCTTATGGTAATTTCTGCTGTCACACATCTAAGTGATTTGAAAGTTTCTTTTCTTTTAACTTGGATCTTGGGTCTGTAGCCTAGCCACTCTCTGTCTATGGAATCATCTCTAAGTCATTACTTTGTTTTTAAAATAAAATAAAAAACTTTGTTTTTTATACCATGAGGAATTTTAGGCCCTAAGTAACAGTTGTGACCTATGTGAGCAGTAGGTTCCAACGACTTTAACTCATAACTCAGGATGAATTTTCACCAGGGCCAGCCAGGTTTACATAGTGGCTCACCATGTGACCATAGCTTAAACACGGTTTACACTTCACTGGATTTGCCAATTTTGAAATTATGTAATATTAACATATTGGAGAAATTTTCATTATTTCAACCTTTGTTTATAAAGTTAGGGTTTTATATTTTATATATCAGGCTATTTTTAGTCAATATGTATAAAATACTTCTTTACAAATCTCCAAAAATTATAATAGCTAATATTGATTGGGTGCTTGCTATCTGTGAGACACTGTTCTAAGCATTTTAGTACTATATTACCTTATTTAGTCTTCACAAATTTCTGAGTTAGATTGCTATTATCATTCTAATTGTAGAGATGAGGCCAGTGAGGCACAGAAAGGGTAAGTAACTTGCTCAAGATTAGTAAGTAAAATGAAACCGCATTTAAAAAACTAAAGTTCATATTTTTACAATAGTTTTAGATTTACAGGAAAATTTCAAAGATAGTATAGTGAGTTCCTTATATCCCACACTCAGTTTTCCCTATTACTAATATATTAATATGGTGTATCTGTTACTGTTGAACCAGTATGATACATTATTATTAACTAAAGCCCATACTTTATTCAGATTTCCTTAATTTCCTTTTTTCTGTTACAGAAAACGTCCTAACATCCTTTTATCTGTTACAGTCCAGGATACCAGTTACATTTAATCATCATACCTCCTTAGGCTCCTCTGGGCTGTGACAGTTTCTCAAACTTTCCTTGTTTTTGATGACCTTAGCAGTTTGGGGAGTAGTGGTCAGGTGTTTTGTAGAATGTCTTACTCAGTTGGGATTTGTCTGATATTTTTCTCATGCTTAGGTGGGGGTTAATGAGTTTTAAGGAGGAAGACCACAAAGGTAAAGTACCATTTTCAGCACATCATATCAAAGATACATATCATCAATCTAACTTATCATTGTTGATACTGACCTTGATCACTTGGAAATAGCTGCATTTTGAATCCAAACGATTAACATGTAGATTTCATGCACACATACCAGTAAGCAGTTCTCTGTGACTATTCATTTAATTACTGAGTTCAACTTGGATCAGCATAACAGTTAATGATTCAGTCTATCCAGTTTCACTTTTTCTCCTCAACTAATTTTCTCAGTCCGGTTCTTGAAAAAGCCAACCCTGGCTGGCATACAGGTATAATCTCTCGACACACCCACAACCCTTTACCCACAGTCATCCGATCTTGTCTTATCCATTGTTTGCTACTCTGTGTTTCAACTGCACATACCCTTGAACTCTTCTATACCTTGTCAGTTGGTTTGCTATTCTTTGACTCATCTTGAAGGCATTTAGGTCCTTCTCCTCTCCCAACAAGGGGTTATCTTCATAATACACCATTTCTCAAGTGCTATCTCCTCTTTCTTGACCCTCTTTAGGTTGTCTCTATATCTCCTTGTTTGAACCATTCTATTAATTCTGGTTCACTTTAAAATTAAAATCTTATGTTTCCACATGAAAAAAATTTTGCTTCCAGAGATGGCAAAGAAGTTCAACTATATTGTACTTGTATCTGGGAAGGATGTATTGCATTGTCCTCCCTCACACGTGTATACCCAAGTCATATCATGGATTCCCTTGACATAAGCCATGGAACTTCTCCCCAGAAAACCGTCTGTATGTGTGTGTGCACATACATGGGCGTATGTGCACATGTGTGTGTTAAATATTTCATATGGGGTTCAAGGAATTCGTGAACCCTCTAAAGCCTGTCTGTACACTGTATCAATCAATGTTCTTAGTTTGAAGCAACTGAAATTGGCTGGTTTAAACAGAATAGGAATTTATTGGAATCATATTAGTTCCTAGAAAGAATCAGCTTAGGAAAAATGTTGGGCATTACAGTTGCACAACTGGTCTTTATAAGTCCAGATTTTTAAGGCAAAAGAACCTTTTGTGACACTTATTGCTTATATTTTATTTTCACCTAGTTGGAACTGAATAGTGAAGTTTTACATTTTTAGAATTAGATATATTAGGCATGAAAACAATGATACACATGCACACACATACACACACCACATAATCACTCATATGCACAGAGCCATATAATTTGGCCATTTAGCTTTAGGGAATATATTAGTAGAGAATAGGCTAAGATAATATAACAAAGAGATTCAGAAATATAGTGGCTCAAATAAAATAGAAGTTTATTTCTCTATCACCTAACAAATGGGGAAGTGGCCCAGGGCAGACAGGTAGCTCTGCTACACAGGTTCCCTCAGAGACCCAGATTCCTTCCATATTGTTTCTCCATCCTGTAGGGTGTTATTATTTCTTTATGGTCAAAGTTTCCTCAGCTCCCCCTCTGCATTCTAGCCTATGGGAAGGACCAAAGAAAGAAAAGGGAGGACATTAAGCAAATAACACAAGTTGCATATATCATTTCTGCTCACGTGCCATTGTTGAAAACCTAATCACATGGCCACAACTAGTAGCAAAGGAGGAGGCGCAGCTGTGGTCTCTGCCTGGGTAGCCATGTGTCCAGCTAAAACTCATTACTGTGGTAGATGTGAAGAATGGTTTGGAGGTTAAAATCAACAGGGTGCAAGAGGTGAGGACAGCTGGATAGAACTCTTCGGAATCTTTGGATCTAATTTTTTAATGAGTTTTTTCCTATATTATTTACTATTTTTACCACTGAGACGTGAGCAAATAGAGATAAGCAAAAATGGAAAAACAAAAATTACAAATTACCCTGCCACCCCAAAATAATAACCATGAACAATTTGAGGAAGTATCCTTCCAGTATATTTTAGGTAAGTATAGAATAAAAATATGTTTTTAGAATAAAAATCTGAATCTTATTGTACATACTATTTTGTAACCTTTTTTGCCCTAATGTAAACACAAAATTAAGACTCCTTTGGTCAAAAAAGGCAGAAGCCCCACTCAAACTGACAAGCAAAAACTAGAACATTTTGATTCACATAAGTAAATAAAAACTCAAACAACTTTAGACATGATGAATCCAGATACTCAAATAACAGCAGAAATCCTTTTTTCCCCTCTTTAGAATCTGTTTTCCTTTGTGATGGCATTTCCTTAGGCAGGCTTTCTTTGTGGTAGCAAAAAGCCACTAGTAGCTCCAAGTTTACTTTTTTATCAGCTTAACCTCCTCAATGGAAAGAGAGTGACTCTTTTCCAAGAGTACCAACAAACATCTTGAAATGGACTTTCATTGGTCTTGTTTGGATCTTATGGCCACCCAAATCAATCATTATAACCAGAAGATATGATACTCTTGTGGGCCAGGCCTCAGTCGCTTGCTCACCTCTGCCCAGGGGGAAAACTCAACTCTGCCCAAGCCCTGTGAACTGAGGTAGGGTATGTGTGGTTTCCCAAAAGGTCGAGATGGGTCTGTTACCATAGAAAGAATCCTGGATAGGCAAAAGCGGTGTCCAGTAAAACAGCTTGCTATGTCATTAAATGTTCTCCTGTATCTTGTTGAATGGCTGCATCATTCTCCCTTGCACAGACATACCTTTTGGTTATTTAACCAATATTCGAATTTTTTTTGGAATTTAGATTGTTTCCAGTATTTTCTTGTTAGAAACAACCTGTGATAACCCCCTCCACATAGTTAGATCTCTACATACAGATGACCATTTCCTCTGGATAAAGTCCCAAGGGTGTGCAAAGTTATTTCAGGAACATTACTCCTCTTTTAATTCTCAGCAGCATTGTATGAGAGGGCCCACTGGCCCTTCTCCCTCACACTGGTTATTGTTTACGAAAATCTGATTCTTACATAAGCAACAATTGACTCTTTACCACAGATATTCTGACTGCAGGACCAGCGGAGAACTCCTTAAATTCCAAAATGAAAAAGTATTTCTCTTGAAAAGGGAAGAGGTGAAGGTATTCTTTTTCTTTGCCTCTTGCCATTTCTCTTTATGCACCTGCCTTGTCCTCTCCTTAAAAGAGACAACCCCAACTCCTCTTCCTCCTTGCTCATCTAAACCTTAAGATGTATTTCAGATCTCACCTGCTGCTTGTTGCCTTTCCGAACACCAGATCAGGATACTGATCTTTCCTTTCTGTAAATTCTGATCGCAGTTACGTTCCAATTGGGGATGTACAAGATCTGTTGGAGAAATGGTAATTATATATATATATATATATATATATATATACTAGAATGTTTATTTACATTTTATTTTTCAAATCTATTTTTTTCTGTTTTATAATGTAAATAATTATTGTACAATGATATATGTATATCTTTTATAAACTCATAAATATCCATATGTTGGGGCACATGCTTAAAAGTATAATGAAAAGGGTATGCATAAAAATATTTTTAGAGACTGCTAGCCTATACTAAGCAATTTACATTCTTATTTTACATTTGTGACTTTGAATATGTGTAAAAGATGTCAAAAGATTCATGATATAGTAATCTGCACTTTGGCAAAAGCATGAATTCTGAATGCCAGAAGCTATGAGGCAGCTCATCACTTACCTGGGGAGTGAGCCAAACAGACCACTTAAGAGTTTCAATGCAGCTTTGTTTTCTACTCAAAATCATATACAGTATAATTCTTGTGAAGTGATTTTTAAAACTTCTTTTTGAAAAATTATTCCATTAAGAAAGCCTAGTGCAAGTTCTGGTGATGATAGTGAGGAAATCTAAATAGTTTCTAATAAAAAGATAGTATTGGCCATGGTGCATATTGTGTGTGCACAGATGTGTGAAATCTGAAGAATTGCAAGTATTAGTGTTGCTGTTTACTTTTTTCCACTTTATAAAACTTAAGTCTTCAAATTCTAAGTCCCTTCACTAAAAAAAAAAAAATCATACCTTCTTTGCATCCCCAGTTTCTAACAACTGGTGCAGTACTGCATCTCAGGAGTTACTCTATAAATAGTTGGTGACTTGATTTGTTTGATACTTGCCTCTTTTCTATGTTTAGGCATTTTCTGACTTACAAATTCATAGCCTACTGCAGAGGGACAGTAAGCTTAAATTAAATGTTTCCCGGTAGCCTGGAAATATCCAGCAATGTAGAGTTCATTACAGTGAACATCTTTTACAAAAGATTTGAATGATCTCATGATGCAATTCTTTGAAATATGACTTACATGTTAGTAACATCAAAGAAATAAAACTAAGTAGAAATGTTAGATATATTTCCTCTGTTACCATGTAAAGATCTAGTAGGAATCACAGAGAAATATGTTTTAAATGCTCCATAAATGGCCTATTCCCAGATGTTTATATTGTGGGTTAGGATGTCTACTGGATTTGTTAAAGGCCATTTTAATTAGGAATCAGGAAATTTAGTTATAAAAATTGATAATGTTGGCGATCGTTTTTTAGGAAGACAACCAAATAAACGACATTGTATAGGACAAAAGACTGAGATTACAGGCCTTCCCATTGGCCTTTGAAAAGCAAAGATCTACTAATAGGAGTTTATTTACCTTGATTGTGTACTTTTTCTGTGCTAGGGTTATGCATTCATTTAATAATCCTCCCATGAAGGATCCTCTAAAAGAAAGTACTATGTATTACTTATTCCTGTATTGCTATTGGAGGTAAGTCTTAGAGAAGTTAAATAACTCGTCCAGATACATAGTAACAGAGTTGAATCAGCACTATGCAATAAAACTTTATGCAATGATGGAAATGTTCTATATCTGCACCATCCAATCTGGCAGCCACTAGCCCCATGGGGCTACTTGAGCATTTGAAATATGACTAGTTCAACTAAAGAACTTTTTTATTTTATTTTATTTTAATTAAAATAGCCACATGGGGGGCTTCCCTGGTGGCGCAGTGGTTGAGAGTCTGCCTGCTGATGCAGGGGACACGGGTTCGTGCCCTGGTCCGGGAAGATCCCACATGCCGCGGAGCGGCTGGGCCCGTGAGCCATGGCCGCTGAGCCTGTGCGTCCGGAGCCTGTGCTCTGCAACGGGAGAGGCCACAACAGTGAGAGGCCCGCGTACAGCAAAAAAAAAAAAAAAAAATAGCCACATGGGGGCTAGTAGCTACTATATTGGACAGCACAGTTCTAGAACCTTCCTAAAATGCTCTTAATCACTACCCCATACCTCTCCAATTCAAGCTTCCAAACCAAAACACATAATAGGAAAAGAAATAGTAAGAAAGTACTGACATTATAAATTATACAGAGCCAGAGTATTAAAAACATTTGATTAGCCAGAGATAGAGATGTTATCTCTGCCCCATGGAAAACTAAGAGACTCTTGCTGTCTTAACCCTAGCTAAGGGGCAGTAACAGAGCAGTAGACTTTTGTCTAAGATCCTGAATTCTCATGTCTTTTGTTGTTGTTGTTGTTATTAAATTATCCTCATTCATATTGTACTATCATTTTCCCTTCATACCCTTGGTCCTTGCACTCACTGATGCCTTAGGGTAAAGGTAAGCAAAAATTTCCATTCCTTTGTGAGTGATTTGACCAACATTCTGAATGCCTCCTGATCCCTGGTTTTGTATCCAGCTCCCTATATGTCCTTGGTTGATCACTTTGAGCCATTTAGGGCCTCAAAATTTTCTCATCTGCAAAATAAGGGAGTTGAATTAAATGACTACATAGGTTCCTTCTAGATGTAAAAATTCTGTGTATAATGGTTCTGATACCTAGGTTCTACAGTTGTATGGATATGCAGTAAATTCTTTTTATAAGTAAATTCTTCCATTATTAAAATTGTATGTGCAAGGTCCCAAATTTCTTAGAACAAGAAACGCTAGAAAGCTGTGCAGCTCTTTAAGCCTGAGTAGCTTTGTTCCTACCTCTTTCATGTTCCTTTTGTGAATGGACAGCTTTGCTTTTCCATAGAATACAAATCAGAAGGCTGCACTTCTTCTGATCCTTCATTTGGAGCAGTGGGAGTGATTGCTATACCCAAAAATCTCTGAATTAATTGTCACATTGAAATAACATGTTTATTTAACATGTGATAGCAACTGAAGCCTTGAAAGCAAATCAAGAAGTTCGAAATGTTCAGCAGAGAGTGTAAATAGTAGAAAATTTGAATTCCTAGGAACCAGAGAGCTAATACAAATCAGCAAAGAGGGTAAGGTTGGTGGTCAAGAGGACAGCTGGTCCCTGGTAAGATATTAGATATTTATATTAAGAAAATTCTTTAAGATACAGTGAGGCTTAATTCAACAAAGCATTTATCAGAATCATTATTATATCCTTAAAAGTAGATCTGACGAGAAATGATAATTAAGTTACTGCATAGTCAGTGGTTTTCTAGTTAATTGTATAACCAAGGGATGTTGATTACTTGATTCAAGTGATCTTGGAGAAGGGATCTAGGGGAGAGGGGTGGGTTTAGGATTTCATTCTTAGTCCCAATCTTTTCACTTTTTCACCATTTCCATCAATGAATCATAATGAAAATATAGAACTCATACTCTTCAAATTATAATTTGGAAATTTCAAATAATTTTTAGATACCTGGGTTAGGCCATCAAATTCTTTTAAGCTATAATCTAAGTTATAGGTTACCTGGGCTATTGAAGACTAGTCAGAGAATCAAATGATTTATTTATAATTTATAATGATTTATTTATAATCTATTAATAATTATTTATAATTTATAATTTTATGATAATATATTTTGTATTCTAAACAGTTATAAATGAACTGTGAACATAACCCATTTTTAAATAAAGGATGGCTTGGGTTTATATCTCCAGAAGAGTTTAATTCCCTTTCTGCCTTCAAAAAATGATCTCTTGGGCTTCCCTGGTGGCACAGTGGTTGAGAGTCCACCTGCTGATGCATGGGACACGGGTTCGT
Organism: Lipotes vexillifer; assembly: GCF_000442215.2. Lineage (NCBI taxonomy): Eukaryota > Metazoa > Chordata > Mammalia > Artiodactyla > Lipotidae > Lipotes > Lipotes vexillifer. Next base: position 4,726,667 of record NW_006774670.1, read on the forward strand.
GCCCCGGTCTGGGAGGATCCCACATGCCACGGAGCGGCTAGGCCCGTGAGCCATGGCTACTGAGCCTGCGCGTCCGGAGCCTGTGCTCCGCAACGGGAGAGGCCACAACAGTGAGAGTCCCGCATACTGCAAAAAAAAAAAAAAGATCTCTTATGCCCTTAAATATAATGTTGGAGCTATGACTATCAATATGAATATAGTTTGGCTCTTTTTCAGCAGAGATGTCGTATTGACCAGGGAAGAGACCTCAGGAACAGGCAAAGAATATATGTAGCTATTAACTAGAAAGTATCACATTAACAATGTTTGCAAGACACACATATGATTTGAGCCATCATTTGATTTTCAAAGGCAAAAATGATGAATGATTGTTCATTAATATAGACTGATAGCATTGCTTCTATTACATTTGAAGGATTTAAAAGGACTTAATAGGAAAGATATTTTTAATGTGTTAGCGACTTTTCAAAATGTGTGTTTTCTTTCTTTTCAGGACTTCCAATAGCAGTCAGACATTATCATCCTGCCATACTATGGAGCCATGTTCATCAGATGAATTCTTCCAAGCCCTTAATCATGCTGAACAAACATTCAAAAAGATGGAAAACTATTTGAGACACAAACAGTTATGCGATGTAATTCTAGTTGCTGGTGATCGCAGAATTCCAGCTCATAGGTAATTGTTTTCTAAATTTCTATATGTGAAATATTTCCTTGATCATTTAATTATGTATATTGAGGTAACTTGTTCTAATTGATTATGCAATGGACTCTTTTGGTAAAGTGGTATATTTCATGGAGTTTCTGCAAAGAAGACAGTGCATATGAAATTATTACACATTAAATGACCCCAAAAGGATCACTTTCCCTCTGTGGAAGCATAAAAACAAAACATTCCAGCCTGAAATCAGTATTGTTTGGTATAGATTTCAGCTACTATGAGCAGCACTCCACCTAATTCTACCTATTAAATAACTTTCAATAAGTTCAGTAGAAATTAGAGCTTTGAGTATTTAGAAACAAAAAGGCTGGTGGAATGGAGTGGCAAAACTGTTGAGTTTTTAAATAGCCACATCTATTCCAACTTCTGTTTGCCTGCCTCCAAGAAATATGAAAAGCAGTGATGCTAGGGAATAAAAGCCTTTAACAGAAATGAAGTATTACTTCTTGATGTAAGAAAAGGAAATGGAAGCTGTTAAATAAATAACGATTCATTATTTTTCTCCTAATAGTTACATATTTAATTGTTCAGTGTTAATCACCATTATGATCCCAAAGGTTTTTTTTATAATACCTTTCAAAACTAATTAATACTGTGTCCCAAAAGTTTTGTTAAACCCTCCAAAGCGAAAGTAAAATTAGAAAAAATGGTCTTGGTCTTAAAGTTTTCAGTTACTCAGTTCAGCATATATTTATTGAGATGCTACTATATATTGTGACAGAAAGTCCATGTTGTGAGCATGGATTTATTAGAAAGATATTCCAACCTGAATTTCATACAGACATCTCAAATTCCCTGTTTACAAAACAAAACTCATTACCTTACCTGCAATGCTTGTGAAAGCCATTACCGTCTCACCTGGATTACCAGTGCAAGAAACTCCTAACTAGTCTCCTTGTTTGCCCTTTTCCCCCCTACATTCCGTTTTCTACACAGCTCCCTGAGTGATCCTTTAAAATGGAACTTAGATCTGGTTGCTTCTCTGATCAAACTTTCCAGTGCCTCCTCATGTCACAGTGTGAAAGCCCATTTCCTCACAGTGGCTTATGTGACCCAGCATGCCATTACCTCTTTACCGTTCTGCCCTCCTTTCTCACTCTGCTTGAACCACACTGACCCCCTTGTGGTCTCTTGCATGTGGCAGGCATGCCGCTTCTGCCTTTGGATTTTTGCACTGGCTGCTACTCTGCCTGAATGCTGTTCCCAAATACCTGTGTGACTAATTCCTGCACCTCCTTCAAGTCTTTTCTCAAGTGTCACCTTCCCATGAGACAACCTATTTAAACCCACTCCCCATTTGCCCTTAGCCTGCTTTTTTCCCCATGGCACTTACCACTTTTTGATGTACTATAGAATTTACTTCTGCTGGGTATTGTTTGTCTCCCTGTGGAATATAAGACTCCATAAGAGAAGGTATTAATACATCTCAGGTATTTAGAACAGGGCCCAGTATTTATTAGGTGTGCATTATTATTTGTTCAGTGAATAACTGAATGAAAGAGCAGTTCTCAGAAGAAGAAACCTGAATGGCCAAAAAAAATTTGAAAACACCTTCAACCTCACTAACAATCAGGTGAATGAAAATTAAAACAACAATGAGATACCATTTAACACCTTGCAGGTGGCCAGAATTTTGACATCGACAATATTGTGGGGAAAGGTTAACTCTTATGCAGTGCTGGTGCTAGACTAAACTGGCACAGCTCTTTGGAGAGCAGTTTGGCAAACCGTAGGATTCAGCAGTGCCCTCCTGGGGAGAGAGGTGAAGGGAATTAGAGAAGAGCATAGAGAGAGCTTCAACTATTATCTGTATCATAATTTCTACTTCTTTAACAAATGAATAAAGTAAATCTGTGTAAGTGTGCTGATATGGAAAATATCTTCAAGACATATTATCAACTGAAAAATGCACGTTTCAAATACATATATTTATAACCTATTTTTGCTTAATATGTGACTATCAATAATTTGGACAGAGACATACCTAATATATAATAATGTATTATAACAAAATACAAAGTATAGTTTTGTATTGTGATAATGATATAATTTTATAACAAAATACAAACATTATAATATACTATAATAATTTAAAAATCATGAAGTTTAAAAATAACCTGCTAGGGACTTCCCTGGTGGTCCAGTGGCTAAGACTCGTGCTCCCAATGCAGGGGCCCCGGGTTCGATCCCTGGTCAGGGAACTAGATCCCACATGCTGCAACTAAGACTTTGCATGCCAACAACTAAAAGATCCCACATGTCGCAACGAAGATCCCACATGTGGCAATGAAGACCTGGCGCAGCCAAATACATAAATAAATATTTTTTTAAAAATAACCTAAAACCAGTCTCAAATGTCTTCCATATATTGACTACCTCTACAATTAAAAAAAAACTTAGATTATTTTCAAAAGTGTTAAAAAGAAGAACCTTTACATTTTTCCCCCCATTTTTTTTACCATTAGTTTAATGCTGTAAGCTTGTAGCTTTTTTTTTTTCAGGATGTTAAAAAGGGATATTTAAGTAGTGAATGAGTAAATCATTTATGTCAGCAGAAGATTTTCAGTAATGGTAATTTGTTACTCGAAGGAGCTAGAGCATAAAGCAATTTGTCAAATTTAAAATGCATTTCTCAGTACCAAACACTCTCTATGGGTAACAAAAATTTTTTTAAAAAGGGAAAGAAAAATAAGGAAAAAGAAAGCAGCAGCATTTACTAATGAACATCAGCTTTGATGTTGTCACTGATTTGTTGCTTTTCTTCTAATATGTTCTTAGATTGGTGCTCTCTTCTGTCTCAGATTATTTTGCTGCCATGTTTACTAATGATGTCAGGGAAGCAAGGCAAGAAGAAATAAAAATGGAAGGTGTAGAACCAAATTCACTATGGTCCTTGATTCAGTATGCATATACAGGTAATAAATCTGAAAATATGAATTTAAAACTTCTTAAATTTAAGTTGTATTATTAGATTTCAGATTTCTGCTTTTAATAAAGCCTGCTTTAGCTAACAGTTAATTCTGCTGTTATAATTACCACCCCTGGTGGTATGTATATAGGTTAAAATCTCTATATGAGAACCTTTAAAATGGTTATCATAATTAAGCTATTGAATGATATTTTTAAATGTTAATGTGATAATTTGATGAGTTATGTTTTTTAATTATTGCATTTAAAATTTTAGTTAGGGCTTCCCTGGTGGCGCAGTGGTTGAGAGTCCGCCTGCCGATGCAGGGGACACGGGTTCGTGCCCCTGTCTGGGAGGATCCCACGTGCTGCGGAGCGGCTGGGCCCGTGAGCCATGGCTGCTGGGCCTGCGCGTCCGGAGCCTGTGCTCTGCGATGGGAGAGGCCACAACAGTGAGAGGCCCACGTACCGCAAAAAAAAAAAAACTTTAGTTATATGTAATAGATATATTACGAATTAAATCGTTCTTTAAAAATTCTGGAAACAAGCTATTAATTTTTAAATTTTAGTAGAAGTCACAAAATGCTAATAGTTTTTTTTCATGTTTAGTACTTTTTTTTCTTCTTGGGATGTCTTAAATCATCTATGTCTGGAATGCATGTAATGAGCTCTTGTTTAGAATTATTACTGTTAACACCAATTACCTTATAAACTAAAGTTAATATAATTCCATAGTTACTGGAATTTCTTTTTATCATTAAGGCCGCCTTGAATTAAAAGAAGATAATATTGAGTGCCTGTTATCTACAGCTTGCCTTCTTCAGCTTTCACAGGTTGTGGAAGCATGCTGTAAGTTTTTAATGAAACAGCTTCACCCATCCAACTGTCTTGGAATCCGTTCTTTTGCTGATGCTCAAGGTTGTACAGATTTGCATAAAGTGGCTCACAATTATACTATGGTATGTATTTTTTGAAAAGCAAGAAGGTATATGCTCTTTGCTTTATTCCTTATTGTTGCAGGCTTATCTACATGTTGCTCTCTTCCCATGGCTCTGCCATATGTCTTGAGGTTCAGGCTCAAGACATATGTGTAGTTTGTCATATTTTCATTGAGTCATGAGGAAAAAACATCAAGTAATATTTCTCCTGGATTTATGAGTCAAGCCTTAAGTTATTATAGCCACTAAGAAGCAGAGCAGTAGCCTAGGAGTATTCCATTCAAGATTTTCAGATCTGCTACTTTTTAAAGCAGGATTTCCCCCAGACAGTTTATTTTGTAGCGCATGGATGAATTTCAGAATTGTCCACATACTGTTGGAAGTTGGTGATAGTGATTGTAGTGTTTTGGTGCAGTATTAGTACAGAAGATAGGAGGATGAAAGGGAGACCTTTCTATTAAGGATAAATCTGACTATACGTTAGGAGTGTCTTTAGCTACATAGAAAAATGTTCTTATTAATTGTAGCAAATTATGTGCTCAAAGTAAAACACAGGGGGTTCTGATTCAGAAGCCTGGAGGATAATGGATATAGATTGATCTAGGACAGCAGGAAAATAAGGGCATGTTGAGGGCATACTGTTGGGACCAGCCTCCACCATCTTAATAGTAGAAGGATTTGGGGAACGGAGGTGTGTGGATTTTTAAGGAATGACCATCTTGCTACATGTGGGTCTTCACACCTGGGCAGTGATTGAAATTTTTGCTTTAAATGCTTCATTTAGGGCAATACGGCTTCTGAGAGAAGAAAGAATGTGAACATTCACATACACATATATCATTATCCATGTTACTGATTTAGTCAACATTTAGGAGATATTTTTTTGTCTACCCTCTCTTCCATCCCCCTTCCTTCCATTGAATTGGTTTGTAGGTGAAGGGATTGAACAGTACTTTAGGAATCTTCTACTAGAGAAATAGAGATTTGGAAAAAATTATAATAGATATTTGTAACTATGAGGAAATTAATTCTGCTTACTTCATGAGCTTAATGTGAGGATTAAATGAGTTAATAGAAGTTTAGCACTTAAAACAGTGATTGATACATAGTATACCCAGTCAATAAATGATATCATCATCATCATTATTTAGATTTACTCTGTTCAACACAGTAGTGATCTATGTGAGTGAGCAAAAGCACTCAGGCAAAAGCAGAACCTTTATTCTCACCGTGGTGTAATTGCTTCTTAGAAATGTTTCTTATTTATGATGTCAAAGTGTTTCAAGTGAAAAAAATAGAGATTGTGTAGACAGGGCAGTACTGTACAGGCCTAGCATCATATTAGCTTAACATCTTTTAAATTAAGTCCTTTGAAATATTTCCACCCCCCACCAAGCCTTTTTATTTTTTAAGGAGACTGGTACCCTCTTTAAATTTTTGTTTGTTTGTTTGTTGTTTTTTGCATTTTATTTTTTATACAGCAGGTTCTTATTACTTATCCATTTTATACATATTAATGTGTATATGTCAATCCCAATCTCCTAATTCATCCTACCACCACCCACTTTCCCTCCCTGGTGTCCATATTTTTGTTCTCTACATCTCTGTCTCTATTTCTGCCTTGCAAACCAGTTCATCTGTACCATTTTTCTAGATTCCACATATATGTGTTACTATATGATATTTGTTTTTCTCTTTCTGACTTCACTCTGTATGACAGTCTCTAGGTCCATCCATGTCTCCACAAATGACCCAATTTCGTTTCTTTTTATGGCTGAGTAATATTCCATCGTATATACGTACCATTTCTTCTTTATCCATTCGTCTGTCGTTGGGCATTTAGGTTGCTTCCATGACCTGGCTATTGTAAATAGTGCTGCAATGAACATTGGGATGCATGTGTCTTTTTTTTTTTGCGGTATGTGGGCCTCTCACTGTTGTGGCCTCTCCCGTTGTGGAGCACAGGCTCCGGACGCGCAGGCTCAGCGGCCACGGCTCACGGGCCTAGCCGCTCCACGGCATGTGGGATCTTCCCAGACCGGGGCACAAACCCGTGTCCCCTGCATCGGCAGGCGGACTCTCAACCACTGCGCCACCAGGGAAGCCCACATGTGTCTTTTTGAATTATGGTTTTCTCAGAGTGTATGCCCGGTAGTGGGATAGCTTGGTCATATGGTAATTCTTTTTTTAGTTTTTTAAGGAACCTCCATACTGTTCTCCATAGTGTCTGTATCAGTTTTCATTCCCACCAAAATTTCAAGTGCAAGAGGGTTCCCTTTTCTCCACACCCTCTCCAGCATTTGTTGTTTGTAGATTTTCTGATGACTCCCATTCTAACCGGTGTGAGGTGATAACCTCATTGTAGTTTTGATTTACATTTCTCTAATAATTAGTGATGTTGAGCAGCTTTTCATGTGCCTCTCGGCCATCTGTATGTCTTCTTTGGAGAAATGTCTATTTAGGTCTTCTGCCCATTTTTGGATTGGGTTGTTTGTTTTTTTAATATTGAGATGCATGAGCTTTTTATATATTTTGGAAATTAATCCATTGTCCATTGATTTGTTTGCAAATATTTTCTCCCATTCTGAGGGTTGTCTTTTCGTCTTGTTTATCGTTTCCTTTGCTGTGCAAAAGCTTTTAAGTTTCATTAGGTCCCATTTGTTTATTTTTGTTTTTATTTCCATTTCTCTAGGAGGTGGGCCAAAAATATCTTTCTGTGAATTATGTCAAAGAGTGTTCTTCCTATGTTTTTCTCTAAGAGTTTTATAGTGTCCAGTCTTACATTTAGATCTTTAATCCATTTTGAGTTTATTTTTGTGTATGGTGTTAGGGAGTGTTCTAATTTCATTCTTTTGCATGTTGCTCTCCAGTTTTCCCAGCACCACTTATTGAAGAGACTGTCTTTTCTCCATTGTATATCCTTGCCTTCTTTGTCACAGATTAGTTGACCATAGGTGCATGGGTTTATCTCTGGGCTTTCTATCCTGTTCCATTGATCTATATTTCTGTTTTTGTGCCAGTACCATATTGTCTTGATTACTATAGCTTTGTAGTATAGTCTGAAGTCAGGGAGTCTGATTCCTCCAGCTCCGTTTTTTTCCCTCAAGATTACTTTGGCTATTCGGGGTCTTTTGTGTCTCCATACAGATTTAAAACTTTTTTTGTTCTAGTTCTGTAAAAATTTCCATTGGTAATTTGATAGGGTTTGCATTGAATCTGTAGATTGCTTTGGGTAGTATAGTCATTTTCACAATATTGATTCTTCCAAAACAAAAACATGGTATATCTCTCTATCTGTTTGTGTCATCTTTGATTTCATTCATCAGTATCTTGTAATTTTCTGAGTACAGGTGTTTTACTTCCTTAGATAGGTTAATTCCTAGGTATTTTATTATTTTTTTGCAATAGTGAATGAGATTGTTTCCTTAATTTCTCTTTCTGATCTTTTATTGTTAGTGTATAGGAATGCAAGAGATTTCTGTGCATTAGTTTCATATCCTGCAACTTTACCAAATTCATTGATTAGCTCTACTACTTTTCTGGTGGCACCTTTAGGATCATCTATGTATAGTATCATGTCATGTGCAGTGACAGTTTTACTTCGTTTCCAATTAGGATTCCTTTTATTTCTTTTTCTTCTCTGATTGCCATGGCTAAAACTACCAAAAGTATGTTGAATAATAGTGGTGAGAGTGGGCAACCTTTTCTTGTTCCTGATCTTAGAAGAAATGGTTTCAGTTTTTCACCACTGAGAATGATGTTGACTGTGGGTTTGTCATATACGGCCTTTATTATGTTGAGGTAGGTTCCCTCTATGCCCACTTTCTGGAGAGTTTTTATCATAAATCAGTGTTGAATTTTGTCAGAAGCTTTTTCTGCATCTATTGAGATGATCATATGGTTTTTATTCTTCAACTTGTTAATATGGTGTATCACACTGATTGATTTGCATATATTGAAGAATGCTTGCATCCCTGGGATAAATCCCACTTTATCGTGGTGTATGATCCTTTTAATGTGTTGTTGGATTCTGTTTGCTAGTATTTTGTTGAGGATTTTTCATCTATATTCATCAGTGATATTTGTAATTTTCTTTTTTTGTAGTATCTTTGTCTGGTTTGGTATCAGGGTGATGGTGGCCTCATAGAATGAGTTTGGGAGTGTTCCTTCCTCTGCAATTTTTTGGAAGAGTTTGAGAAGGATAGGTGTTAGCTCTTCTCTACATGTTTGATAGAATTCACCTGTGAAGCCATCTGGTCCTGGGCTTTTGTTGGAAGATTTTTAATCACAGTTTCAATTTCATTACTTGTGATTGGTCTGTTCACATTTTCTATTTCTTCCTGGTTCCATCTTGGAAGTTTGTACCTTTCTAAGAATTTGTCCATTTCTTCCAGGTTGTCCATTTTATTGGCATAGAGTTGCATGTAGTAATCTCTTAGGATGCTTTGTATTTCTGTAGTGTCCGATGTAACCTCTCCTTTTTCACTTCTAATTTTGTTGATTTGAGTCCCCTCTCTCTTTTTCTTGATGAGTCTGGCTAAAGGTTTATCAATTTTGTTTATCTTAAAGAACCAGCTTTTAGTTTTATTGATCTTTGCTGTTGTTTTCTTTGTTTCTATTTCATTTATTTCTGCTCTGATCTTTATGATTTCTTTCTTTCTACTAACTTTGGGTTTGTTTGTTCTTCTTTCTCTAGTTCCTTTAGTTGTAAGGTTAGATTGTTTATTTGAGATTCTTCTTGTTTTTTTGAGGTAGGATTGTGTTGCTATAAACTTCCGTCTTAGAACTGCTTTTGCTGCATCCCATAGGTTTGGGGTTGTCATGTTTTCTTTGCCATTTGTCTCTAGGTATTTTTTGATTTTGTCTTTGATTTTTTCAATGATCTCTTGGTTATTTAGAAACGTATTGTTTAGCTTCCATGTATTTGTGCTTTTTTCGTTTTTTTCTTGGTGATTTGTTTTTAATCTCCTAGCGTTCTGGTTGGAAAAGATGCTTGATATGATTTCAGTTTTTATAAATTTACCGAGGCTTGTTTTGTGACCCAAGATGTGATCTCTCCTGGAGAATGTTCCGTGTGTACTTGAGAAGAAAGTGTAATCTGCTGTTTTTGGATGGAATGTCCTACAAGTACCTTATCTATCTGGTCTGTTGTGTCATTTAAAGCTTTTGTTTCCTTATTAGTTTTCTGTCTGGATGATCTGTCCATTGGTGTAAGTGAGGTGTTAAAGTCCCCCAGTATTATTGTGTTACTGTCTGTTTCCTCTTTTATAGCTGTTAGCAGTTGCGTTATGTATTGAGGTGGTCCTATGTTGGGTGCATATATATTTATAATTGTTATATCTTCTTCTTGAATAGATCCCTTGATCATTATGTAGTGTCCTTCCTTGTCTCTTGTCACATTCTTTATTTTAAAGTCTATTTTATCTGATATGAGTATTGCTACTCCAGCTTTCTTTTGATTTCCATTGGCATGGAATATCTTTTTCCATCCCCTCACTTTCTGTCTGTATGTGTCTGAAGTGGGTCTCTTGTAGACAGCATATATATGGGTCTCTTTTTATATCCAGTCAGCAAGCCTGTGTCTTTTGGTTGGAGCATTTAATCCATTCACATTTAAGGTAATTATCTATATGTATGTTCTTATGACCATTTTCTTAATTGTTTTGGGTTTGTTTTTGTAGGTCCTTTTCTTCTCTTGTGTTTCCCACTTAGAGAAGTTCCTTTAGCATTTGTTGTAGAGCTGGTTTGGTGGTGCTGAATTCTCTTAGCTTTT
>NW_006774670.1:4737163-4780685 GCF_000442215.2 Lipotes vexillifer
CACCAGGGAACCTCTCTTAGCTTTTGCTTGTCTGTAAAGGTTTTGATTTCTCTGTCGATTCTGAATGAGATACTTGCTGCGTAGAGTAATCTTGGTTGTAGCTTCTTCCCTTTCATCACTTTAAGTATATCATGCCACTCCTTTCTGGCTTATAGAGTTTCTGCTGAGAATCAGCTGTTACCCTTATGGGAGTTCCCTTGTATGTTATTTGTTGTTTTTCCCTTGCTGCTTTCAGTAATTTTTCTTTGTCTTTAATTTCTGTCAATTTGGTTACTATGTGTCTCGGCCTGTTTCTTCTTGGGGTTATCCTGCCTGGGACTCGCTGCACTTCCTGGACTTGGGTGGCTATTTCCTTTCCCATGTTAGGGAAGTTTTCGACTATCATCTCTTCAAATATTTTCTCGGATCCTTTCTCTCTCTCTTCTCCTTCTGGGACCCCTATAATGCAAATGTTGGTTTATTTAATGTTGTCCCAGAGGTCTCTTAGGCTGTCTTCATTTCTTTTCATTCTTTTCTCTTTATCCTGTTCTGCGGCAGTGAATTCCACCATTCTGTGTTCCAGGTCACTTATCCGTTCTTCTGCCTCAGTTATTCTGCTATTGATTCCTTCTAGTGTATTTTTCATGTCAGTTATTGTATTGTTCATCTCTGTTTGTTTGTTCTTTAATTCTTCTAGGTGTTTGTTTTTTAATTCTTCTAGGTGTTTGTTAAACATTTCTTGCATCTTCTCGATCTTTGCCTCCATTCTTTTTCCGAGGTCCTGGATCATCTTCACTATCATTATTCTGAATTCTTTTTCTGGAAGGTTGCCTATCTTCACTTCTTTTAGTTGTTTTTCTGGGTTTTTTTCTTGTTCCTTCATCTAGTACATAGTCCTCTGCCTTTTCATTTTGTCTGTTTTTCTGTGAATGTTTTTGTTCCACAGGCTGCAAGATTGTAGTTTTCTTGCTTCTGCTGTCTGCCCTCTGGTGGTTGAAGTTATCTTCCCCCCCAGTCTTTATTCTTCCCTGTAGATTTCTTAGTTTAACTTTTACAGCTCAGGTTCAAATATTTTTTCGAATAAGATAAATATAAATAAAATAAAGGTGGATTTTTTTCCTTTGTAATCATTACATAATTTACGTAATATCTCTTACCTAGGAAGGAGTTTTATTCACATGCAAACATTTGTATGCATTTAGGTCATTGCTGTTCTTTACAGTAGAGGCACAGTTGCTCCTTTAAGGCTTAGATTTAAATTAAATTTAAATTAGCTCAATGTTTATAAAGCTATTTTCATAGCCAGTTAGTTGTGGTAGTTTTTTTCTCCCCAAGGCCATTATTTGACATTATTCAGTTTCAACAGAGACATGAAATTGAATTCTAATAACAATAAGTACTTTAGAGGCAGATTGTGTGATTTGAGTTGTTGCTGTGGGAACTGAATCAAAATGTATAGCAAAATTCAGTCTTCAATTTAAATAAATCCCTCAGTAATTTCATGTGCTTGAAAACTATTCCAGAGGAGGAAAGAGCGTAATGCTAGCAAGTGTTTGGTAGCATGATAGCTGTTTGTATCGTAAAATGGTTTTAAAATATGAAGTAAGCACAATGCCACAGAGTGAAATCAACTGTCACAATTAGCAAATAGTGCACATACTTGGGATGTTCACTCATGCTGCACGAATACAAATAGAAAAGGATGAAAAGTTCCTTCTTGTAATCCTGAAATCTGGAAACTTTTGTTCTTGTTCTGACTGCCACTGAACGTGACCTGGAAGACATCATGTAACCTCTACAAAAAAAAAATCTTAAGACTGGTTATGTCATTACAAATATTGAGTGTCATTGTGGATTGATAAAAGAAATACAAACATTTGATTTTACAGTTTAAAAGTTTGTTTCTTGTTCTAGAAAACCTGTAAAAAACATTGAATTTTGCTAAAATACTTGCTTCAAAACCAAATTAATACTTTTGAAAAGCACTTTGTGTTTAACCTTGAGTTCAGTAGTATTTCTATAAGGTATTGAAAAACTCCATTTTCACTTAATACAAATTATACCAGAATGGAATGGGCATTGTTCTGAAATAGATATATTAACAAATAAACTATTAATTAAATGAATATTTATATAATCTTTTTCTCATTGATAAAATGCAATTAATTCATTTTGAAAGTATGGCAGCAGTTACTTCAGTGTTGTATAACTGTCGACTGTACTATACACTATACTTTTGAACAATTAGAAATGTATATTATTTTGATTTCTTCAGAATCTCATCTAACATTATATAATAAATACCTTTCCATTTATCTATGTGGTCTTTGTCCCTAAAACTTTTAATGCCTGAATAATAGCCAATTGAGTTACAACCCCCTAGAGCTGGACATTTAGGCTATTTCCCATTTTTTTACTATTGTAAATAATAATACAAAGAAGCACGATTAGAGAAGCATCAGCTTTTTCTTCCCCCTCTTGTGAATTATTTACTAAGGATTAAACTACTTGTGGTGTAACTACGAGTTGAGAGCTTCAACATTTTTATAGTTCTTGCTATGTGTTACCATATCATTTTATAATGTCGGTATACAGTTGAGTAGTACAATTTGCTTGAAGCCATTCCAGCCCTGAGGTTTTATTAAAATATATTTCTGAAAAATGATAATCAGTCATTTTTAAATAGACTCATTTGGGCATCTTTAACAAATCATATTGAATTGAGGCAATTGAATGTAGTTAATTATTCATGTGTGGTTTTCCTCTTAAGAATTTCTTGGAAAGGAGTGAAATGTCAACCTGAGATATATCTTAGATCAGTACCTAACTTGGGTTACTGGACGCTATATGGAAAATACAATTCTCATCTTAATATAGAAGATAATTGTTGATAGTCCTTATCTCTAGCTCTAATTTAAATATCTTGAGCTATTTTTAAATAGCTCTGATTTAAACAGCCTTAGCTTTTTTTATTAAAACTGTATGCTGAGACAGCCATAGTATGTTAAGAAGCATAAGAAAAACATTAAGGGACAATACTTGTAGCATTTGCGTTTGTATTATAACTGTGTAAGCAGCCCATGCATTAAGACTTGTAACCTTTTACAACAGAAGACTATTTCTTTTCTCTTTAGATTGTTTAGCATATAATAGCCTAGTAAAAGTTATCTAAGGGCATTTTTATCTTCCATTTCAAATTATAAAGAGGCTGATTCTAGAATGTAGCCAGAACTGAGTCATCTTCGGTCTAAGGCCCTGGAGTCCCAGTGTACTGTAGGTCAACATTTTTGTTTTGGCTGTTTTTCCTATGAGACCAAAAGAGCTTTGTACATAAATCAGGTAAGAAGAGATTAAAGTTTTCAAATCAGACCTAAAATCCTTGGTGGTCTTATAAATAATATTAAAATACTTTTAAAGGCCAGTTTGGCTCATGGATAGCTCTAAGGACACATTCTCTTCCCAGGCAGTCTGAGAAGACTTCGTGGTTCAGAATGGTCTTGGGAAATTTAGCCACCCTAGAGGCCATTTCTGGGTAAGAGAAGTAACTTCATTCTCACCCAGGTATTTCGCTCCCCTCTTGGCCAAAATCTTCTGCACCACAAATCTAAACTCACTTTTGATGTTAATCATACAAAGTGTCTATGTCATTTTTTCTATCTTCCTTTGAAAGACTTGCCAAAACTATTCCCTAACTTGAGCAAAGCAATACCTAAAAGTCCCAAATTTATTTTTTAATTGTAATAAATGATACAACGCTTTAATTCTACTTACATAGAAATAAGAATTTTAACAACATAATTACAGTTTAAATGTTATTTTCTGCTGTGTTTTTTCCCTTGCAGGCAATAATACATTGTAAGGAAGGGCTGAAGTATAAATTGTGTTTTGGCATCTAATTAAAAAATGTTTAGTTTCTTTTAAACTGTGATGGACAGAAGAAACAATATCAATTATATGCTTTTTCCCTCTAGGAACATTTCATGGAAGTAATTCGAAACCAGGAATTTGTGTTATTACCAGCCAGTGAAATTGCAAAGCTCTTGGCCAGTGATGACATGAACATTCCTAGTGAGGAGACAATATTGAATGCACTTCTTACTTGGGTCCGTCATGATTTGGAAGAGAGACGGAAAGATCTCAGTAAACTTTTGGCTTATATTAGGCTACCTCTCCTTGCGCCACAGGTAAACTATTTTTGATTATTTAAAATCAATGTCATAATTTCAACAACAGTAGTTGCTGCAACTTTGAGTAGTCAGCCTTCCACATCTGTGAGCTCCGCATCTCAATTTCAGCAAAGTATAGATTGAAAATATTTTTTTAAAAATTCCAGAAAATTCCAAAATGCAAAACTTGAAGCTGTCCTGTACCAGCAACTATTACATAACATTTACGTTGCATTTACAACTATTTAAATAGCATTTGCATTGTATTTGGTATTGTAGGTAATCCAGAGATGATTTAAAGTATACAGGAGACTGTGTAGAGGTTCTCTGCAAATACTACATATTTGAGGTGAAATGTTGTATCCACACAAATCCTGGAACCAACCCCCTGTCCCCAGAATACTGAGGGACTACTGTATTCACTTTATGCTAATTACATTAATATGAGCTTATCTATTAATTACATTAATATGAGCTTATTTATTCTATTCAATATGGTTATTTTATATATATCCCTATGAAATGTTAAGGTGAAAAGATAGCAAAAATAAAATTCTGTTTGTTTTCAACCCAGAAGGTCTGACTATCTAAATTGCATCCATTAAGTAATATTGTTGCTTTGAGGTTAGTAATTTTATTTGACTCAGCTGCAGACCTATCCTAGCAACTGCAGACCTATCCTAGCAACTGAAGAATTAATAAAGCTGCTAATGAAAGAAACACTGGACTCTAGGAACCAGAAAATTTAAATTAATTCATTTGCCACATATTTATTAAGTATCCACTAAATGCTGGATTCTGATGGTATATAAATTAATAACGTTAATAGTTCTGGCTCTGACATCCTAAAACTCTGTGACTTGGCAAATTCACTTATCTCGGTTTCTTCATCTGTCAAGTGGAGATAACATCCTTTCTATCTCACAGGATTTTTATGAGGATCAGAAAAGTACTCTGTGAAATAAAATGTGTTATAAATAATATTAGTATAATTATTATTATTTTAGAATTGAGATATCTAGTTGGTATATTCAAAGCAATCAGTAACATATTTACATGCATAGTTTCCCCTTTTTACAGTTTCAGCTGGAATATACAAAAATTTCCTCTGCATACTTTGCTACTTATTTTGAGGCCTTAAATAGAGTCCTTGAAAGTAAAGAAAGAATGAGCTGTTACTGCTTGAGATCAGATTTGTTGTTGTTGTTGTTGTTGTTTAAAGTGCAATGAGTTTAATTTTATTTGTATTTATCTTGAGCATTATATATTATTTCCATCTGTTGTGAGCAAAAGTTACTGTTTGTTCTCTACCTTAAAGAAACAAAAATCAGTGCTGATGCTTTATAAGAAAGACCCCTCTTCACAGATAGAATATTGTATGAATTTATAGGAGTGAAACTACACGAACTGATGACAATTCATGAACAATAACATCATAAAATATTTCTCTTAAAATCAGATTTAAAGATGAGAGGACTATTTTTGCTGACATCCAACAGAATTTTTTTCTTATCCTTTTCTAAATGAAAGAAAATAAAATCTGAAAAATCCTAGTGGACTTTGAAAAGAATCTGTGCAATTAAGTAGCCTGACAATTTACTTCAGTCCTGTAGCTTCACATATTTATGATACTATATTTGCATGACTCTAAGAGATCTTTAAAATTTCTTTTATCCAGGATACTGCTGATAATCATAGCCATAAGATCTTAGAGTTGAAAGGCACTTTGGAGAACATTTAGTCTAACACCGGTTGTACAAATGAAGTAACAGACCAAAAAAGTAAAACCATATGCGCAAAATCGCAAAGTGATTGCATAAATCCCTTCTGTGTTGTAGTTTTCTTTGGCTTTGTTACTTGGCTAGCATCATATATTAGAGGTAGGACTTGAACCCAAATAAACTTATATGCCTTTTCCACTGAACTAGTCTGCCTTTTGAATGTACTTTGTGTAAATTTGCGAGGTGGGGGGAGGGACATCAGGTGGAGGAAGAAATAGATTAAAAAATAAATCAGGGCTTCTCTGGTGGCGCAGTGGTTGAGAGTCTGCCTGCCGATGCGGGGGACACGGGTTCGTGCCCCGGTCTGGGAAGATCCCACATGCCACGGAGCGGCTGGGCCCGTGAGCCATGGCCGCTGAGCCTGCGCGTCCGGAGCTTGTGCTCCGCAACGGGAGAGGCCACAACAGTGAGAGGCCCGCATACCACAAAAAAATAAATAAATAAATCAGTAATTACAATATAATGAGATGAAGGCTGTGATCTATACATAAACATGGTATTATGAAAATAATTGGAGTGGCCCACCCAGACCGATGGTGGGGAAGCTAGGAGAACCTCTGAAGTGTCAGTCAGTTTGCAGGCTGAGTTTACCACCCAAAAGAATGGGCATAATAGCCCAAGGAAGAAGGGGTTCTAGTTATAGAGCCATGAGCAAATATATGGTGTTCTGGAATTTGAAGATAGCTTGCATGGCTAGAGTACAGAAATAAAAGGACAATGTTGAGAGATGAGTCTGGAGAGGTAAACAGACCAGATCGTGAAGGAACTCAGTCATGCCAAGGTGTTTGGATTTTACCCTAAAAGCAGTGAGGAAGCGCTAAAGGGTTTTAAGTAGGGAATGGCATAGTTATCCTTTTAGTTTAGAAAGATCCTATAACTGCATTGCAGAGAATGGATTGGAGGAGTCAAAGTAGACATACACTAGGAAGGCTATTGGATTCAGACCAGTGAATTAATCACTTTCTGGAAGTGGAGGTAGAGAAATTAATTACCAGAATCAAGAGCTATTTAGAAGGTAGAATTGATGCAACTTAATGACCAACTGAATGGTGTGGGATAAAAAAGAAAACAAAAGAAGGGTCCAGAATAATTCTGATTTGTGCAGCTAGGTTGATGAAGGTGCTGTTGATTGAGACAGAATACATGATGAAGAGCTGATTTTGAAGGTGGGGAAGAAAGTAGAAGAACCATGTTCCCAGAGCTTCTCGACACCTTGAATCCTCTTAGAGTCTAAGAAGTTTTGAAAACTACTTATTTACGTTGTTGAAGCCAAGGGGAAGAGAGTGACACTGATCAAAGAGACCATGAGGGTACTAGGGGTGGAACCCTAAGAATTACTAATGTTTAGTGGTAGTCCCAAAGCTGCCTAAATACCTGTAGTACCATTAAAAAGAGATTGCAGGTTCTAGCAGGAGGAAATTTTTTTTGCAGGGGTGCTGCATTGGGTCTCCTTTGCCACATGGGCTTTCTTTAGTTGTGGCGAGAGGGGGCTACTTTTCGTTGCAGTGCATGGGCTTCTCATTGTGGTGGCTTCTCTTGTTGCAGAGCACAGGCTCTAGGCAGCAGGCTTCAGTAGTTGTGGCGCACGGGCTTAGTTGCTCCGTGGCATGTGGGATTTTCCCAGACCAGGGATTGAACCCGTGTCCCCTACATTGACAGGCGGATTCTTAACCACTGCACCACCAGGGAAGGAGGAAATTTTAACATCATCAGATGCTACAGAGAAGCTGGATTAGCCCAATGGTTCTCAAAGTGTGATCCCCAACTATAGGATCAGCACCACATGGGTAACTGGGTTTTTTTTTTTTTTTTAATTTATTTTATTTATTTTTTACTTTTGGCTACACTGGGTCTTCGTTGCTTCATGTGGGCTCTCTCTAGTTGCAGCGAGCAGGGACTACTCTTCGTTGCGGTGCGTGGGCTCCACTACGGTGGCTTCTCTTGTTGCGGAGCACGGGCTCTAGGCGCGGGGGCTTCAGTAGGTGTGGCTCGCAGGCTCTAGAGTGCAGGCTCAGTAGTTGTGGTGCACGAGCTTAGTTGCTCCGTGGCATGTGGGATCTTCCTGGACCAGGGCTTGAACCCACGTCCCCTGCATTGGCAGGTGGATGCTTAACCACTGCGCCACCAGGGAAGCCCTGGGTAACTGTTTAAAATGAAAATTATTAGGCCCCCAGTCTACACCTACTGAATCTGAAACTCTGGGGGTGGTTATTAAAACACAAGCCACGGGCTTCCCTGGTGGCGCAGTGCTTGAGAGTCCGCCTGCCGTTGCAGGAGACGCGGGTTCGTGCCCCGTTTCGGGAAGATCCCACATGCCGCGGAGCGGCTGGGCCCGTGAGCCATGGCCGCTGAGCCTGCGCGTCCGGAGCCTGTGCTCCGCAAATGGGAGAGGCCACAACAGTGAGAGGCCCGCATACCGCAAAAAAAAAAAAAAAACACAAGCCAGCTGTGTTTTAATAGCCCTCAGGTGCATCTGATGCCCACTCAAGTTTGAGAACCACTGTCTTAGCTTGATGAGTAGCTGTGATGGAAGCCACATTGCTCTGTATAGTTTAAACAAGTTAATAACACCTCTTGGAGCACTGTTTTTCTTTTCTGCAGTGGTAATACTCTGTTGCACCATTATGGCATTTAGAGATACTAGCAGGGTTTTTTTTTCTCCCTTGCTAAAAGTAAAGGGCAAGTTTGCAGACTTAAGAGTTGTCAAGTGATGAAGTACTGAAGTAGACTCTGAAATCATCAAGAAAATGTTGGATTGTATTCTGAATGTTTTGTTTTAAAAGATAGGAAAAGGATGAAGTTGCTAAGATCTTAAAAGTTCTCATCACACACCAAAAAATTGTAACTCTGTGGGGGTGGATGTTAACTAGACTTATTGTGGTGATCATTTTCATATATATATATATATATATATATATACATATATATATATATATATATCAAATCATTATGTTGTACACCTGAAACTAATATGTTCTCTGTCAATTATATTTCAATAAAAAACAAAAGTGAAAAATGAAAACAAAAGAAGTCTAGTGCCTGTCAAATAAATGACTAATATTTTTTTAATTGACATTAGATCCAGTTACCTAATGAATTTACTTTTGTGAAATAATTCCTTTTTCAATGAGGTTTTACCCTACTCCGTTGATAAGAAACATTCTATTTACCCTAACTAGAAAGAGTTCAACTGACATATAGTAATTTTATTGTAGTGTCTCCTTAAAATGATATAGGAAATCATATATATCATTGTAATCCTCATCCAAATGATCATTTTAGTGTGGCTTTTTTTTTTTAACTCTGAATAATCCAGAAGACAAGTGTGTGTGTAGTTTTATTTTACCTTTGAAAGCATTTCAGACTTTTCTGTTTGATCCCATTTTAAATAATGTGCATAGAAATACAGTTGGCCCTCGAACAGCATGGAGATTAATCTGTGTATAACGTATAACCTCCATATCTGAGGTTCCTCTATATCTGTGGATTCAACCAGTGGACTGTGTAACACCGTGGTATTTACTACTGAAAAATATCTGTGTATAAGTGGACCTGTGTGTTTTGTATCCACGTTGCTCAAGGGTCAACTGCATTAGGACATTATTTTAAAGATTTTGGCACCTAAATTCTTAATGTTCCCAATGGTTACCCTGTATTACAAGTATCTTGGTCTCCACTATTCTGTTCTCAATTCTCATTATTGTTTTTTACTAAAATTCAGAAATATAAAACGAGTCAGTATTTACATTTAGTATTTTATTTTACAAGTTTTGTAAAAACTTTTTTTGCAAGTTTGTAAAAAACTTTTTTTAAAGGCTGTAGAGTTCACAAATCATTCACATTCTGTTTTTCACTCTTAGTAGTAGTTGAAGGGACAGTTTTAGTAAAATAGTCATATAGTGAACAAGTATGTGAGTGAAGATAAAAATTTACAAATGGAAAATGTTTCTTCTATTTTCTAAATGTTTCCATTTTAATAATTTGCCATTCTTTTATGGCAGAGAAGGTACATAGTATTCACCTAAAATGAAGAGTATATGAGAGTCTGTATTTTGTAGTGCTTTATCAGTGCCTTCTGAATGATTTTCCAAATGATATCTGGTACCTTCTATTTGATTAATCTGATACTTAGATTAATGGATTCTTATTTCCTTCCATTATTTTCATCTCTCTACTTAAATATAATTAATTCCATTTGTTCAAAAATTATAGATAATGTCAGCATGCTAAGAAATATATTTTGCTTCATATTGCAGTAACTATTGAGTCTTACAAGACTTTACTTTCTATAATTTTTTCACATTTATTGTTTTTTCAAAGGACTAAAGCAATTCTATATAACCGAAGTAATATAAACACTAAGATGAATCTAAATGAACCAACTCAATGCATATTCATTAATGGCTTCTCTAGCAAGTATAACTATATTTTGTGTGCACAGAATATTATAGAATAATTAATACCAGAATTTATACTCTGGCTTAGGTCCTGAGACTTATGTCTTAATTTGGCTTTTTTGCCTTTAGCATGCTGTTCTCAGTTTCCAAATGCCACAAACTATTTTACAGTGACTTTTGTTAGAGACTCTTCCTTCTCTTCCATTATCAAAATATGAACATACTCTCAACATTATTGGCCATTAAGGCAATGCAAAGTAAAACTGCATTTCCCACCCACTCAAGTGGCTAAAAAGAGAAGATAGTAATAATTGTTGGTGAGAATGTGGAGAAACAGGAACCCTCATAGATTGCTGGTGTGAATATAAATAGTGCAGCCACCTTGGAAAACAGTTTGACACTTTCTTAAAAAGTTAACATAAGTTTATGACATGACCCAGCAATTCTACTCCTAGGTATATACCCAAGAGAAATGAAAACATATATCCACATAAAGACTTGCACACAAATGTTCTTAGCAGCTTTATTCCTAATAGCCCAAAACTGGAAACAATATAAGTGTCCATCAGCTGGTTGAATGGATAGGCAAAATGTGATGTATCCATACAATGAATTATTATTCAACAGTAAAAAGAAATGAAGTAGTGATACATGCTACACATTGATTAACCTCAAAAACATGCTAAATGAAAAAAGCAAGATACAAGAGACCGCATATTGTATGATTCTCTTTATACGAAACATCTAAGGGCAAATCTACAGAGACAAATTAGTGCTTGGAACAGGAGATAGGAACAGAGATTAACAGTAAACAGACATGCAGGATCTAATCAGGGTAATGAAAATGTTCCAAAACTGTTTTATGATAATGGTTATGCAACTTGGTAAATTTACTGAAAATCATTGAATTGTATACTTGAAATGGTGAATTATAAAATATATAAAGTATACCTTATATTATCAAATACAATCCTACAGTGTATCAAAAGAACAATACACTATGACCAGGAAGGTCTTTTTCTAGGAATACAAGAATGGTTGAGTATTAGGAAATCTGTCAAGGTAATTATATCAGTAACTTCAAGGAGAAAAAGGCATATGATCATATTAATAGATGT
Organism: Lipotes vexillifer; assembly: GCF_000442215.2. NCBI lineage: Eukaryota > Metazoa > Chordata > Mammalia > Artiodactyla > Lipotidae > Lipotes > Lipotes vexillifer. Next base: position 4,748,605 of record NW_006774670.1, read on the forward strand.
ATAAAAGGTACTGTAAAAAATTAGCAACCACTCTTAATTTTAAAACTCTAAAGTAAAATAGGGAGAGAAGAAAACAACCTATCTATATAATAAAGATGGATTACTAAATGCTATAGTAACTATTATCTTAAATAATGAAATACTAAAAACGTATCAATTTAAACCAGAAAAATGGATACTCTATATCACCTTAATTATTTAACATTGCTTTGAAGGTTTTAGCAACTACAATAATAAAAATGAAATAATTGGCATACATATTAGAAAAAGATGTAGCTATCCCTATTTGGTGATTATTATGATTATATGCCTAATAGCTAGAGTTTGATAAGGGAATGTGATAAAGTTGTAGGTTATGATACAAGTATACAATGACAAAAGATATGTAAAGTGGAAATTCAAAAATCTATTTCCAATAGCAATAAAAATAATTTTTTAAATATATTTAATATATTATTTAATACATTTAATATAAAATTAGCATATTTAATTTAAAAAGGCATAATAGTACCTATATAAAGAAAGCTATAAACAGTGGAAAGGCATCTTGAACAAAAAGACTTAGCATCATAAAAATGTAAATTCTCCCAAAATTAATAAATTGAATGTAGTTCATATTAGAATGCCAGCAGGATCAAGATGGCGAAGGGGAATTAGATAAATCTGTCTTAAGTTTATATGGAAAGTAAAAACTCAAAAATAGTCAAGGGCTTCCCTGGTGGCGCAGTGGTTGAGAGTCTGCCTGCCGATGCAGGGGACATGGGTTCGTGCCCCAGTCTGGGAAGATCCCACATGCCGCGTAGCGGCTGGGCCCATGAGCCGTGGCCACTGAACCTGCGCGTCCGGAACCTGTGCTCCACAACGGGAGAGGCCACAACAGTGAGAGGCCTGCGTACCACAAAAAAAAAAAAAAAATAGCCAAGAAAACTGTGAAAATGAATAGTGAGGGTAGATTTATATCATATAAGCAGGAAATGCCATAAAGATGCTGTAATAAAATATAGTATTAGAAAAGGAATAGACAAATATATTAGAGGATTAAAGAGCAGATCTCATATATCCTGAGACTATTTATGACCAAGGTTCAATTCAGTTGGAAATGGAGGGAATTATTTAGTAAGTGGTGCCAGTACAGAACTAGCTATTCATTTGGAAGAAAAAATATTTCTCAACTCATCTTCTGTTTAAAAATTAATTTCATATGGCTCAATATCCTAAATGAAAGAAATAAGGCAATAAAGGGGCAGGGAGGGGGATGGAGAACCAAGTACAAAAAAAATAATTTTTTAAAAAGCAGGGTATGACCATATTTATGCATTTACATAAAATTACATAGGTAAAAAAATAGGATTCAGCGAAGTACAAGGAATTTTAATTCATTTAGAATAAATCACCATTTGGAGTCCTTTGCCCCTTAAAAAAATTGGAAAGTTTTGTTTTTGCTGTTGGTTTCTGGTTGAACATTCTTTAGAGAGGTCAGATAAATGCAGTCTAATTAGTCAACTCCTACTTATTATTCTTCAGTTAAAACTATTTCTAACTTAAAGAGTAAAATGATTTATTTTAGACAATCTGGAAAATATAGAAACATACAAAGAAAGATTTTTTAAAACACCAGTTTCCCCACTACCCAGAGATAAGCACTATTAAGATTTTAAAGCATACCACTTTTCCTCAGTTTCTGTTTTTCAATGAAATGTAAAATGTAAATTTTGTAAATGTTGACTATTTTAGTTAAAAATAGATGTCCAGACTTGGATTTTTTAAAACTTTTCGCTGTATCTTTTTTTTAAATTTTTATTTATTTATTTATTTTAATTTTTTTGGCTGTATTGGATCTTAGTTGCGGCGCACAGGATCTTCGTTGAGGCATGCAGGATCTTTCCTTGTGGTGTGCAGGCTTCTCTCTAGTTATGTCGCGTGGGCTCCAGGGTACGTGGGCTCTGTAGTTTGCGGCATGCAGGCTCTCTAGTTGAGGCTCATGCAAGCTCAGTAGTTGTGGCACGTGGGCTTAGTTGCCCCACGGCATATGGGATCTTAGTTCCCTGACCAGGAATCGAACCCACGTTCCCTACATTGGAAGGCAGATTCTTTACCACTGGACCACCAGGAAAGTCCCTTGGATTTTTTTTTTTAATGAGATCATTTCCATTTGTGAACTAGTTTATTCTTTCAACCTTACTATTTTCTTGGTCATTCAATACACATACTATTTCTTCTAGTTCCTAGCAGACATGGAAAATAATGCACTTTTTCGAGATGATATACAATGTCAGAAACTAATTATGGAAGCAATGAAGTATCACCTACTACCAGAGAGACGGCCCATGTTACAGAGTCCTCGGACAAAACCTAGGAAGTCGACTGTTGGTGCATTATTTGCAGTTGGAGGAATGGATTCAACAAAAGGTATTAAATAATCTTTTATTTGAAGGAATGGAAAAATGAATATTTTAAAATTTTTTGTTGAAGTATAGTTGATTTACAATGTTATGTTAGTTTCAGGTATACAGCAGAGTGATTCATCTATACATATACATATATCCACTCTTTTTAGATTCTTTTCCCATATAGAGAAAAGAGTAATACTCATTACAGAGTATTGAGTAGAGTTCCCTGTGCTATACAGTAGGTCCTTACGAGTTATCTATTTTATATATAGTAGTGTGTATATATCAATCCCAATCTCCCAATTTATCCCTCTCCCCTTTTCACCCTGTTAACCATAAGATTGTTTTCTACATCTGTAACTCTATTTCTGTTTTGTAAGTAAGTTCATTTGTACCATTTTTTAAGATTCCACATATAAGTGATGTCATACAGTATTTGTCTTTCTCTGTCTGACTTACTTTACTCAGTATGACAATCACTAGGTCCATCCATGTTGCTGCAGATGGCATTATTTTGTTCTTTTTTATGGCTGAGTAGTATTCTATTGTATATATGTACCACATCATCTTTTTTTTAAAAAACAAAATATTTATTTATCTATTTGGTTGCACCGGGTCTTAGTTGCGGCAGGTGGGCTCCTTAGTTGCGGCTCGCTGGCTCCTTAGTTGTGGCATATGAACTCTTAGTTTTTTTTTTGGCGGTACGCGGGCCTCTCACTGTTGTGGCCTCTCCCGTTGCGGAGCACAGACTCCGGATGCACAGGCCCAGCGGCCATGGCTCACGGGCCCAGCCACTCCGCGGCATGTGGGATCTTCCCAGACCAGGGCACGAACCCGTATCCCCCGCATCGGCAGGTGGACTCTCAACCACTGTGCCACCAGGGAAGCCCGCGGTGGCTTCTCTTGTTGCGGAGCACAGGCTCTAGGCACACAGGCTTCAGTAGTTGCAGCACGCAGGCTCAGTAGTTGTGTCTCATGGGCTCTAGAGCGCAGGCTCTGTAGTTGTGACACGTGGGCTTAGTTGCTCCACGGCATGTGGGATCTTCCCGGACCAGGGCTCAAACCCGTGTCCCCTGCATTGGCAGGTGGATTCTTAACCACTGCGCCACCACGGAAGTCCTCAAAAATATTTTTGAACAGCTACTGTATACAGTGGAGTCTATTATATGCCACTGAGAATGCAAAGATGGAAAGAGACTTGGTATTTATTGCAAATAACTTAAAATTTTTGTAAAGTAAATAAAAAATAATAAAACTCAAATACATAAGAAAAATATATTTTATATATATGCGTATATATACACACACACACATATATATAAACTTTCAAAGGTTTCTTGCCATATATGTATACGACAAAACTGTTTCTAAATTTTAGGAGATATCAATAGCGTCTGTGCTCTGGTGACCTAATTGTAGCAAATACTTTAGAATAAATGTTTGTCTTTATTGTAATTTTGTAAGAATAGCACTGATAGCATGTTGTATTAGAAGCTTAGAAGACAGAAGTAAAGTAGATACGAATTGAACTCTTCATACCTGGGGGTTGGGTGTTTGTTTGTTTTAGAGGAGTGGGTCTTTTTTTTTCTTAATTCCACTATTTTTACCTCATAAAGAGAACAAAAGAGTTCCTTGGCTCTTCTAACTCTTAAAAAAATGTAGACACTGTCCAGCAGTTATTCCCTAAACTTTCCCCTCTCATAGCTCCCAAAGCACTTGGTGTACACTTATGCTCTTGTCTTTCCTGGTTGCAGTGGAGTGTGTATCCTCTCCCTCCTTCTATCAAAGCCCCTCCCCTGTGCCCTGATACTGCCCTTTCCTGCCTCTTCAGGAACCTCCCACCATTAATGAGGATCCCTTCATCTCCTGTATTTTCAACTTCCTTCCCCACAACTACATCCTTCCCATTGACTCAAGTTTTTCCACTTTTAAAAGCAAAACAAAACGAAACCTCCCTCCACTGAGTAATTCTTATCTCTCTCTTCCTTTTTGTAGCCAAACTTCTTAGAGGAATCGTCTATGCTCACTGTCTCCATTTCCTCACCTCTCAATCATGTCTCAACTGCTCAAACAAGGGACCCTGCCTAAAGTCATCAGTGACCTCCATGCAGCTAAATCCAGTCATACTTTTTAGTCTTCATCTTACTTGATACTCTCAGCAGCTATACACTTCTTTACTTTGGCTTCCACGGTGCTAAACTACCCTGCTTTCCTCCCACTTCTGGCTATTGCTACTCAGCCCCCTTTCTCATTTGACCTCTTAGTACCAGAGCCAGGTGTACTCTGGTACTAGAGAATAGTAGGAGATGAGGACAGAGATACAAGCAAGGATGAGCTCATGCAGGGGCTTATTGTAATATATTAAATGTATCACTGTCACTGCTAATAATATACTTTTGTATGTCTAATTTCGTAAAACACTCAAGCATGGTGAGCTTTTTATTTGCCTAACTTCTATCTATCACTATTAAGGAGCAACAAGCATTGAAAAATATGATCTCCGTACAAATATGTGGACTCCTGTAGCCAATATGAATGGGAGGAGGCTGCAGTTTGGCGTTGCGGTGTTAGATGACAAACTGTATGTGGTTGGAGGAAGAGATGGACTGAAGACTTTGAATACTGTAGAATGCTACAACCCCAAAACAAAAACTTGGAGTGTGATGCCTCCTATGTCTACACATAGGCATGGCCTTGGTAAGCATAACTGCAGATTCACTCATAAGGTCATACCCTAGGCTTGCATGGCATTTTCACATTCTTTACCAGGCAGAAGAGCAGTGTGGCAGCTGCTGGGCCAACAGCAGTCACCAAGCGTTCCTGCACATGCTCCCTGTCATCTGAGAAGCAGAAGCAGAGAAAACAAGCCTGTACATAAATGTATATTGTGCAACCAGCACAAGTGAAAACATGAATATTTAAGAATTGTGGTGTACCGCGATGGACTGACAAGCCACCTTTTGACATGTGGGTTCTATGTTGACAATTAGTGTTATCTAACCTAATTGAAATGCATACTTATTTAAAAACCTTTAGCATTATTGGTTTTCATCTATATCCCTTAGTTTTTAAGCAGAAATGAGTACGACGCAGAAAAATTTTGAGGTGGCACAGAGAATGTAATGATAGAGGCTTTTTTTTCTTTAATTCAGTAATTCACTGAGCAGATATTGATTAGTGTGTGCTATATGCCATGCTCTGTGTTCTTTAGGTATACAAAGATGAGAAAGATGAGGCTTGCAATGTATGTGTATCATCCAGATTTTGCTGCATAACAAGACACTTCAAAACTTGGAGGCTTAAACCAAGAACCATTTATTTAGCTCATGGATCTGTGTATCAGCTGGGCAGTTCTTCTGGTCTGGACTGTCTTAGAAGATTTCTGCTGGGTTTTCTCATGAATCTAGGTTGGGCAGGCAGGCTGGTTGGCTGGTTGATCTAGAATGGCCTCACTCACGTGGGTACTGGTAGACAGGCTTTCAGCCTGGGCAGCAGAGGCAACTGGGCCATATGATGCTAATCATTCAGGCTAGCCCAGGCTTCTGCAAATGGTGGCAGTCACAGGGTTTCAAAAGCAGGAAGAGAAGGCATGCCCCAATGCACAAACACTTTTCAAGCTTCTGCTTGCCTCATGTTTGCTAACATCCCATTGGCCAAAACAAGTCACATGGCCAAGCCCAGATTCAAAGGATAGAGAAATAGACTCCTCCTCTTGATGGGAGGACCTACAAGAATCACATTGAAAATAAGCATGTATTCTGGGAAAGGAAGAATATGTGATCATATCGTCAATTTATCACAATTTGGAAAATGTTTAAAATAGTTGCAATAAAGAATTTGATAGGTTATCATAAAAGATGAGTTAAAAGATGAATGAGTAGCAGTGAAAGGATAGTTGAGTTTGGATAGCATAGGTTTCTACTATACTCAATTTATTAATACTGAGCACCACAGTAGAAGTTGCCCAAAAGGCCAATGAAAAATATCTAGGCATGAAGATTGGTATGGTAGTGGATACAGCAAAAAATCAAAGAGACAAGGGTTTCTACTAGTTGCATTTAGGTTTCAATGAAAGATGATCTTAAATTCCAAGTTAGGTAAGTGAGTAAAACCAGACAGTTGGGGCTAAGGTACTGAGAGAAGAGCTTAAAATTAACTATATGAAATTTAACAAAGAAAACCATAACATATTACTCTTGAGTCCGTAAAATCAACTATTATGTAGGCACAGAACGGGAAGATATATCTTAAAAGCAACATGAACAGGACTTACAAATTTGTGTTGACCATAAAATCCAGGGTCAAAAGTGTGATTCAATTGCAGACTTTCCCCTACTATGGGGAAAAGAAAATCAATTCTAACTTAAGATAAATCTTATAGATATAGTATTACATAGAATGAGAATGCCCATGATCCAGCTATGTCTTGTGCCGATGAGATTGTGCATGGAATACTGTCATTAGTTCTAGGTACCATACAAAAGACTTTATTGAACTGCAGCAAGTTCAGAAGAGAATGATCATATCACTCAAAGTGTCTTCTTTAAACCTTTATTTCCATTTTTGTGTCATTCAAAACAGCTTTGTTGTAACTAGTTACCTTGTAATATTATTTACCTTATAAGAAATAATGTTTTAAATTTGAACTTATAAAAGAAATATTTACTTAAGTAAATTTTAAATTACCTAATTACACTCACACACATATATATAATTGAATATGTATTATATATAATTGGAGATAGATTAGATAGATAGATAGATAGATAGATAGATAGATCTCCTATAGCCAGTACTGGCAGGACACAAATGAGTTGAATGATACATTGGTTTTGGTCATACATGAATGGTGACTATTTATGTCATCTGGCCATGATTTCACAAAAGTAAATGTCTTTGTATCACAATATTTGTGTTTTGGCCTTCAGGTGATACATATTTATATCTCACCTGACTATGGTCATATCATACCTCTTCTCAAAACCCTCTGCTGGCTTTCCATCTCATTTAGAATAAAATCCAAAGTCCTTACAATAGTCCCGACCACCATGTGATTTGACTCCACCCTTCCTCTCATCTCCTACGCTGTCCCCCTTACTCACCCTCCACAGCCAACTGGGCTCCTTGCTGTATGTACCACAGACGCACTAAGCATGCCTCAGGGCCTTTGTACATATTGTTCTCTTTATCTCACCTTCTTCTCCCCCAGATACCTTCATGTCTGGTTTCCTAACTTCATTCACGTTTTTATTCAAATGTCACTTTATCTGAGAGGTCTCCCTTGATCCTCTACTCTTTTACTTTGCTCCTTTTTTCTTCTTTTTAAATTTTTTTTTTCTTTGCGGTACGCAGACCTCTCACTGCTGTGGCCTCTCCCGCTGCGGAGCACAGGCTCCGGACGCGCAGGCTCAGCGGCCATGGCTCACGGGCCCAGCTGCTCCGCGGCATGTGGGATCCTCCCGGACTGGGGCACAAACCCGCGTCCCCTGCATCAGCAGGCGGACTCTCAACCACTGCACCACCAGGGAAGCCCTAAATTTTTTTTAAAGATATATTTATTTATTTTTGTCTGTTGGGTCTTTGTTGCTGCACGAGGGCTTTCTCTAGTCGTGGCAAGCAGAGGGTACTCTTCGTTGCGGTGAGCGGGCTTCCCATTATGGTGGCTTCTCCTGTTGCGGAGCATGGGCTCTAGGTGCTCGGGCTTCGGTTGTTGCCGCACACGGGCTCTAGAGCGCAGGCTCCGTAGTTGTGGCTCACGGGCTTAGTTGCTCCTTGGCATGTGGGATCCTCCCAGACCAGGGATCGAACCCGTGTCCCCTGAATTGGCAGGCGGATTCTTATCCACTGCGCCACCAGGTAAGTCCCACTACTTTTTTTTCTTATTAGCACTTATCAATGCCTGAAATATACTTTGTATCTGTTTCCTAACTAAAATGTTAGGTCGAGGCTTCCCTGGTGGTGCAGTGGTTAAGAATCTGCCTGCCAATGCAGGGGATACAGGTTCGAGCCCTGGCCCAGGAAGAACCCACATGCCACGGAACAGCTAGGCCTGTGTGCCACAACTGCTGAGCCTGTGCTCTGCAGCAAGAGAGGCCACCACAGATGAGAGGCCCCCACTCTCCGCAACTAGAGAAAGCCTGCGTGCAGCAACGAAGACCCAAAGCAGCCAAAAATAAATAAATGATTAAAATAAAATATAATATTAGGTCCATCAGGGCAGAGGCCTTATCTATTACGTTCTACTAAGTGCCTGACACTTAGTAGAAACTCAATAGCTATTTGTTGAATAAATGAAATTTGGCTTGGTTCCCTCGTGATGAAACACGCCAATAGATTGTGGTATCTAAGCTACAGCAAAATCTCATGAATTTGAATTAAAGGGAGAAAATAAAATTGCTGTTTTCTAATATATTATAAATCCAAATTATTGAAAAATGTTTTAAGTATGGCAATGTGTGCATCTTGTATTTTTTTAAAATACCTTTCCCCTGTTGGACCTCAAAATACTGTCTCTAAAACTTTTTTTTTTTTTTTTTTTGGCGGTATGCGGGCCTCCCCCCGCTGGGGCCTCTCCCCGCTGTGGCCTCTCCCGCTGCGGAGCACAGGCTCCGGACGCGCAGGCTCAGCGGCGACGCACTAAGCATGCCTCAGGGCCTTTGTACATATTGTTCTCTTTATCTCACCTTCTTCTCCCCCAGATACCTTCATGTCTGGTTTCCTAACTTCATTCACGTTTTTATTCAAATGTCACTTTATCTGAGAGGTCTCCCTTGATCCTCTACTCTTTTACTTTGCTCCTTTTTTCTTCTTTTTAAATTTTTTTTTTCTTTGCGGTACGCAGACCTCTCACTGCTGTGGCCTCTCCCGCTGCGGAGCACAGGCTCCGGACGCGCAGGCTCAGCGGCCATGGCTCACGGGCCCAGCTGCTCCGCGGCATGTGGGATCCTCCCGGACTGGGGCACAAACCCGCGTCCCCTGCATCAGCAGGCGGACTCTCAACCACTGCACCACCAGGGAAGCCCTAAATTTTTTTTAAAGATATATTTATTTATTTTTGTCTGTTGGGTCTTTGTTGCTGCACGAGGGCTTTCTCTAGTCGTGGCAAGCAGAGGGTACTCTTCGTTGCGGTGAGCGGGCTTCCCATTATGGTGGCTTCTCCTGTTGCGGAGCATGGGCTCTAGGTGCTCGGGCTTCGGTTGTTGCCGCACACGGGCTCTAGAGCGCAGGCTCCGTAGTTGTGGCTCACGGGCTTAGTTGCTCCTTGGCATGTGGGATCCTCCCAGACCAGGGATCGAACCCGTGTCCCCTGAATTGGCAGGCGGATTCTTATCCACTGCGCCACCAGGTAAGTCCCACTACTTTTTTTTCTTATTAGCACTTATCAATGCCTGAAATATACTTTGTATCTGTTTCCTAACTAAAATGTTAGGTCGAGGCTTCCCTGGTGGTGCAGTGGTTAAGAATCTGCCTGCCAATGCAGGGGATACAGGTTCGAGCCCTGGCCCAGGAAGAACCCACATGCCACGGAACAGCTAGGCCTGTGTGCCACAACTGCTGAGCCTGTGCTCTGCAGCAAGAGAGGCCACCACAGATGAGAGGCCCCCACTCTCCGCAACTAGAGAAAGCCTGCGTGCAGCAACGAAGACCCAAAGCAGCCAAAAATAAATAAATGATTAAAATAAAATATAATATTAGGTCCATCAGGGCAGAGGCCTTATCTATTACGTTCTACTAAGTGCCTGACACTTAGTAGAAACTCAATAGCTATTTGTTGAATAAATGAAATTTGGCTTGGTTCCCTCGTGATGAAACACGCCAATAGATTGTGGTATCTAAGCTACAGCAAAATCTCATGAATTTGAATTAAAGGGAGAAAATAAAATTGCTGTTTTCTAATATATTATAAATCCAAATTATTGAAAAATGTTTTAAGTATGGCAATGTGTGCATCTTGTATTTTTTTAAAATACCTTTCCCCTGTTGGACCTCAAAATACTGTCTCTAAAACTTTTTTTTTTTTTTTTTTTGCGGTACGTGGGCCTCTCGCTGCCGTGGCCTCTCCCGTTGCGGAGCACAGGCTCCGGACGCGCAGGCTCAGCGGCATGGCTCATGGGCCCAGCCGTACCGCGGCATGTGGGATCTTCCCGAACCAGGGCACAAACCCATGTCCCCTGCATCGGCAGGCGGACTCTCAACCACTGCGCCACCAGGGAAGGCCTGCCTCTAAAACTTTTAAGAGCTACAGTGCTATTGCTCCCCCTCACCCACCCACCTATCTACCAAGAAGAGCTATGAGGAAGCCAGATATCTTTATCATAAATTTTTGCCTAGTTAAATTTGCATGTTAAAGGTTCATTGTACTTACATTTCAGTTAAAAGATTTTTAAGTCATTGCTTCTTTCCTGTCTCCTTGTAGGTGTGGCTGTATTGGAAGGTCCTATGTATGCAGTAGGAGGGCATGATGGTTGGAGCTATCTGAATACAGTGGAAAGATGGGACCCTCAGGCTCGCCAGTGGAATTTTGTTGCCACTATGTCCACTCCCAGAAGCACAGTAGGTGTGGCAGTACTAAGTGGAAAGTAAGGAAATATTTAAGGTTCCACTTAAAACACAATAAATTAAATGTATTAAGCTATATCTTGTCCAACTTAAAGATATATAGAAATCATGAGAGAAATAACTCAGTGATGTAAACAACCTTTTTAAATAGTCTCTTTTTATAATAGCTCTAAATATAAATAGCTCAACATTGTTAGTCTTTTATTCTAATGTGCAGATATTATAAATTTCTAGTTATCATTTTGAGTGAATAAATTTTATATGAATATTCAATGTAGTCAAAATCTGATGGTTCATATAGCTTTAAAAGTATATGGTCTTTTAAAAGTTGTACGGTCTCTCTCATGTTTCCCTAAATAATTCTTTCCATTTCTTCTACTGATTTTTCCTTACTTTTACTTCCTTCTTATCTTGGTAAACTGCTGAAAACTAGAATGCATTTAGAAAGAGGTGCTTTCTTGCTTCTTATCTGCGCTAAATAGAGTAAACAAATTTGGATAGAGCCACCACTCAAATACTAAATACATAGTATCTTTTTCAGGCCTTTCTTCCATAAAATGAAGCCCTTATGGTTATTAAATAAAAGTTGTTTGTTGCATACCTTTACTCACTTAAAATGTTTTATCATCATTTCCAGGAAGAGGAAAGAACCAAGGTTAAAACATACAGACTTAAAATTATTTGTTGGATTGTTACTGATTATCAAAAAAAAATGAGAAAATGTTAGTAATATTTTTATATTTTATGACCTAAGGTCTTGTTTCCTCAGGACCTGTTAGTTGCATCCTTTTTTTTTTGTTCGTTTTTAGCACGATTACAAGTAATAAGATACAGAAATAGAAACCCATTTTTAAAATATATCTGATCTTAATACACCTCCCCTCATTTGTTTTAGCTAAAGAAATGGCTTCAAATTTTATCACTACATTTCTCTCCTAGTTCTTTAGTAGAAGAGTCAGCCACCAAAGAGTATAGAAAGTGAAAAAAAAAGAAATTACTATTTCTGGCTAGAAATATTTATTTCTATTAGAAGACATAAGAATAAATGCCTTCTCTAAAACCTGATTTCCAGACCTACAGTATCCTGGACTTCTAGGCATAGAAGTATCTTACTTTCTTACCTTTTCTTGCTCTCTAATGAGAAATAAATATTTCTGTATTTAACCTACCTGAAGCACAATTTATTGAGTATAATTCTGAGAGTACCTAATAATATCAGAAGCTAAGAACTTCTTATCTACTAAGTAGTAAGACAGTTGATTTTGAAAGTATCGTATATCTACGTTGTGATTTTAACTGGTCTGTTGGGGTAGACTGGTCACTTTGTCCCTACCTTAACTCTCTCCCTTTCATTCTTCATTTTAGAGACTCACCTGATGTTCTGCCTAAAACACAAATAGGACCATGTCACTTTCCTACTTAAAACCTTTCAGTAGCTTATCCGACCAAGCCACCTTTTTGATCTTGCCTCTGTCCACCTCTCTAGCCTCTTCTCTCTCCTCTACCCATGCATAATACACTCCAGCAAAACTAATCTATTTGTGAAAAATACATTTTGTTTCACATTCCTATTATCTGTTAACCGACACCATCTTTCTTAGAATATTGTTTCCCCACTTTCCTTCCTGGCAAACTCAGCATCCTTGAAACTTGCTTAAAAATCACCTCCAGGAAACCTCCAATCCCCACTCTCATCTCTTCATTCCCCCTGCACTGATTGATTGTCCATTCCATCCTCAGCAATTTTACTGTATATAATTTGTATATAATTGTATTACAGCATGTACCACTCTATTATTGTAGTTATTGACTGGTCCATCTCCTATAGCAGATCATGGTCTTGAATGACCTGATCTGACTTCTTGTTTCTTACACCTAGCACAGTATCCAGAACATAAATCTGAAGTGTGCAACCTTAGTGAAGAATATCCTGGTACCAGTTATATGCAGTAGTGCTTTAATAACCCCAAGAAGAGGATGTGTTAATCCATCAACCACCATTTTTCTAAGCTTGCACTAAAATAAAGTAGCAATGTTTTAAAATATTTTGTTAGTTTCCATTTGGGGGTACAAATCCAGAACCTGGAAAAAAATAGAAATTATGTTGTTAATATTTTAAATATGCAGTTGATTGAAAAAATTAATTATGTATCTTCTCTCTACCAGTCCTTTGTGATTTAAAACAAATCATTTCTCTGTGCCTCAATTTTTTTAATTTATAAAATGAAAAGCCCAGTTAAACAACTGTTTTTATTATTTTAAATTATTTTACAATGCTTCCTGATGCAAAATATAGTTCGTTTCTTTAGGGAAGAACTGTTTTAATGTTTTATGAGTTACACCCTGTATCTTAAAATTTTGAAAGTGTTAAAATTTTTATTTCTGCCATGTTTGACAGAAAGAAGCTTTGTCTAAACTTCCAGTTGCTCAGGCTACTTTTTTTTTTTGTGGTACACGGACCTCTCACTTTTGTGGCCTCTCCCATTGCGGAGCACAGGCTCCGGACACGCAGGCTCAGCGGCCATGGCTCACGGGCCTAGCCGCTCCGCGGCCTGTGGGATCTTCCTGGACTGGGGCACGAACCCGTATCCCCTGCATCAGCAGGCGGACTCTCAACCACTGCACCACCAGGGAAGCCCCTCAGGCTACTTTTAAGCCATTGGCTGGCAAATACTTTTGGCAATAGAATCTTTCTTTCAAGTGAAATCTTACAAAAACCTCGATACTTAAGGCAAATGGAGGTTCAAGTTTATAATAAGCTTATTTTAAATTTATTATAAGTTTGAGTTTATAATACTTACTGTAAAAGTCAATGTAGAAGAATAAGTCTGTTTTAAAGAACACAGATTATTTCTGTTTTGTTTTGGTTGTCCAGTATGAAGAAAATCCTAATTCTCAGATAAGAAGCTGAAATTGGTAATAGTTATTTTAACTACTAGAGCAGTTTAATTGGAATCACAGGAAATTCTTCAGTTAAATTGCTCAAGTAGTTTGAAAGTAGTAGACATTTTGTTTCTCAGCTGAATCTCAAACAATATCTACCAACCACTTGTATTCTTGATCATAATTTTAGAAGTCAGTTGAGACTTATCTTATTTTTAAATATGTAGTACAATACTATTGCAATTTGACATAATATTTCTCTTTATTGTAATAGATATTGTCATGGGGAAGAAAGATGAGTTCTGAATCTTGCATGATGTTTAATTGAGCCAGGTGATATTTTTGAAAATTAAAACTACTTTTTAATCTTTAATTTTAAATGAACCATTTTGGGGGCCCCCTAACATCCTCCACAGAGTCCTGGTCTTAGAATACAGTTTGAAAAGCATTGCGTGAGATATGATTCTTCAGAAAGTGTTACAATACATTTTAGCCCTTAATATTATCTCCGTATGAATGTTGTTTGTACATTTAACATCTCTTAAAATACCATTTTCTAAAAGAATGCAAATAGAGACAGAATTTATTTTTCCCCTTTAACACATACCATGTTTACCATGTGCCAGGCAATATTCAAAGTACTTTAAATTTGATCACCAATAATCCTGTGAGGCAGGGTTCTAGATTTTATGGATGATGAAGTTCAGGCAGACGGAGATTAAATAACTTGTCCACAGTCACAGCTAGTAAGTGATAAGTGGTAGAACCAGGATTCAAACCCAGAGAGTCTGGCTCCAAAGTTCATGCTCTAAATCACTGTACTACACCACTTTTCACAAGGAAGACCCATGAATTCACTGTGAAGAGGGTAGGGTGCTGGAAGTCTATGATACTATATGTGTGTGTGTACATATATTTTTAGTTATTGACATTTTCTAGTTGATTCCTTCTAATATTCTATGATCCATATTTAGGTAATTGTTCTTCCAAGTATTAGTTAAAGATGAGGACAGCTTAATATTAAGAACAGTAGCACAAAAAAATAGTTTTTAACAGATAAAATTTTTAACAGATTAAAGTTTCAAATAAATTTCAAATTCCATACTATTAATATATTTTAAGTTTAGAACAAGACACTGCTACAAACGTGCTTTGCTGTTTAAGATATGGTCATCTTATTATTTAAGAACCAGTTTGAGTGGCATAGGTACTTTAAATTATGAATTAAAATTATGAAATCTGTCTTTAAAATATGTATATTTATCCAAATATAAATACTTAGAGTTTTAATGGGCAGAAATTTGATATAGTTCAAATATTATTTCTCAAGAATTAAAAATAGCTAAATATTAACTAAGGCATTCATAAATTCAAAATGTGTGAGCTTTTGAACAAGCAGTGAACTAAATTTATTATTTTTTTTAAATGATAGAAAAAATATCTACAGAGCTTCCTAAGTGAATAGTAAGTGTAAGAAGATTTTGTGCTTAATAAAGAATATTCAAATGTTTAAATATTTAAAATATTTTATATATATTTTAAGTTCAGAGTAAAAAGACTTTTAAATCAATGCAGTATATTGATTGATAATAAATTGGTTTACTAGGCAATGTTTAGGGCGTTAACATACCAATAAATATAAATATGGTATGTTAATATCCTAAACGTTGACTAGTAAATCAATATATTTGAATCTATAGTTTTATTCTCATATTTCCCTATTAACAAGTACATACCAGATGACTCTTGACTGTCTAACTGCTCATTAATATAACTGTTGTCCTGATTCTGCTTCTTCCTGGGTGACCATGTACAAGTCTCTTAATCTCCATGAACCCCAGTTTCTTCACCTGTGCAACAGGGATACAAATGGTTTGTCATAGCATCATTATAATGATTAAATTAATACATGTAATGTGCCTCGCCTGTGGTAGGTGCTCAGAGAAGGTTAGTTTCTTTCATTTATCACCAAGTCCTATCTTAGCTATTTAAGAAATGTCATGGTATATTTATACACAATATTTTATCTATTTTAAGACATATTTTAACATCTTGAAAATTGTGATGCATCTTACACTCAATGATAACTTGTCAAACAGATGGCAGCTGTGAAAATGTTGTCATTGTTTTCATGTGAGTTTATGTTTCCTTTTTTATATATGTGCAGAATAATATATGATATATACATGTGCAATTTAATTGGTAGCACATCTTTCTCTTTTTTATAAATTTATTTATTTATTTATTTTTGGCTGAATTGGGTCTTCGTTGCTGCGCGCGGGCTTTCTCTAGTTGCAGCTACTGGGGGCTACTCTTTGTTGCGGTGCTCGGACTTCTCATTGCAGTGACTTCTCTTGTTGCAGAGCATGGGCTCTAGGCGTGTGGGCTTCAGTAGTTGTGGCACACGGGCTCAGTAGCTCTGGCTCGCGGGCTCTAGAGCACAGGCTCAGTAGTTGTGGCACACCAGCTTAGTTGCTCCGCGGCGTGTGGGATCTTCCTGGAAGGGATCGAACCCATGTCCCCTGCATTGGCAGGCAGATTCTTAACCACTGCACCACCAGGGAAGTCCCATCTTCTTTCTTAATGGCACATAAATTGACAGTATTTCTTATCGTTGATAGGCACCTTGAATTCAATGAAATACCATAAGAATAACCTCTGTCTTATGCATAATAATAGCACCATCTCTTAGTTATCATCCCATTTGTTGTTTTTACAGACTTTATGCAGTTGGTGGTCGTGATGGCAGTTCTTGTCTCAAGTCAGTAGAATGTTTTGACCCTCATACTAATAAATGGACACTCTGTGCACAAATGTCAAAAAGGAGGGGGGGAGTAGGAGTCACTACCTGGAATGGATTGCTGTACGCCATCGGAGGCCACGACGCACCTGCATCCAACTTGACTTCCAGACTCTCAGACTGTGTGGAGAGGTAATTTCCTGTGGAGGAAAACTAGGAATAAAAAAATCAAACCGAAGCCTCTGACACTTCCACACGAACTGGTAACTCTTTATTGAGCATCCACCATGTGCAAGGCAGTTCCTTAGGAGCTCTGTAAACACTGGGTGGTCTGCTCAGGCCATCTCTCAGTCTGTCACCAAGAGCCTACTCAGTCTTCTCTCAATCTGACCTTAGAATTGATTATACAGTTTATTAATTGAATCATATGACAGATATTTATTGTGTACCTATTTTGTACTGGACATTGTACCTAATAAGAAAAGGGGTTTGACAAGTTTCACAGAGAATTAATTATGGGCTGGAGGCCAAATAAGAAGCAAAAAGGAGAGGGACATTCCTGACATATTTTGATATAAAATGAAGTAGTATGAAATACTAAAAGAAAATAAAGGGCTAGTAAGGCTTGAAAGCTTGATCAAGTCATCCTTGTTCGAAACTCAGGTATGGGCCTAGGTAAAGAGCCCGACGTCAGTGGAAGCTCTGGACAGTGGCTCAGGCTCCCATCTGCTATGGTCAGTGGAATGGGGAGAATTGAAGGGCTTTAGGAGGTAGAGTCAATAGGAGTGTGTATGAACACTCCAAAGCAGGAAGGAATATGTTTCATTCAGAAAACTGGACGGTGGCCACTGTCATTGGAGAACAAAGAATGATGGAGAGTGGCAGGAAAGGAGTTGGGGGGACATTGGGGCAGATCATGCAGAGTCTTGAGGCCTTATTAAAAACTTTGGATTTTAAAGAGCAATAGGAAGTTAATGAATGTGTGTGTATATATTATTCAATAAATTATAAATGACTAGAAGAAGAATAAAAAGTGAAATGAAGGTTTGTTGATGACAACAAGTGCTTTCTATGAAATAATAAGCAGAGTTGGTTGGTGTTTTTTGAGAGAACATGATAGTTACACCTGCATTTCACCTGTATTGGGGAGAAAATAATTCAGACTATGCTTGTTACATGTTATAATCCAGGAAAGGGATATAGAAGTGTTTATATACTTTGCCCCATAAATTACAGGCCCACTGCAAGACTGCACTCAGTGAAAAATTGTTCATTGATACAAGTATTGGAAGCAGTATAAGTCATCTTAGCATGATGTATCTGCTCTTAGATAGACAATTTGGGGCAGTTCTAATTAACATACTTCATGAAAGGAACAAGAAGCTCTAAAAATGGACAGTTAGCAATGATTGAGGCTGTAAGTCATCTTACATAGAGCTTCATGAATTGATTTCCTCAAATTTTCAGTAGGCAACCTGAAACCTTAAAGCAGTTTTCAACATTTACATTAGCTCTTTTGACTAGTTTAAGTGTTATGCATCTGCAAAATAGCTCTATTATGTTGTAAGTTAAAAGTTTTCAGGAAAATATTGATATTTTTCTCTAAAATATGTTCAAATGTATTTTATATAGCATATAAGATAAGATTAAAGGACAAAACTATTTTTATGTAAAATATTGTGAGAACAATATCAGCTCCAGTTCTAAAATTTTCTTTCAGATATGATCCTAAAACGGATATGTGGACTGCAGTGGCATCTATGAGCATCAGCAGAGATGCCGTGGGAGTCTGTTTACTTGGTGATAAATTATATGCTGTCGGAGGGTATGATGGACAGACTTACCTTAATACAGTGGAGGCTTATGATCCCCAGACAAATGAGTGGACCCAGGTATGGCATTTCATTTTTCATTATTATACTTACTCTGTTTTTGTTACAAACAATTGTTTTGGTAAAACAAATCCTCTCAATTATGTCCAATATAGAAATATATAGCATAAACATGATAAAGTCATCTTTTAACTAAATATAAGAAAACAGAGGGAATGTTTAATTTTATAGTATAGTTAAAATCCAAAATTACCTTTAAAATATAAGTTAGTACTCAAAGAAATTCTTATTAGTTGATTATTATTATTATTAGCTGCCACCATTTACTTGCTGAGAATTGATGAGATGTTCTAGCATAGATAGAGCTGATAGGACCACAAGAGGGCTGTAATAAAGGGAGGGAGATTGTGGAAAATTAAAAACAAAGATAGTAGTCAGGAACAAATGAACCACTTACCCATACATGGGCAATAATTTTTAAATACTCAAGCCACAGATATTTGGGAGTAGATCAAATGTCTGGTTATAACCTAGTAAAGATGGCAATCCTAAATTACATTAACAAGTAAGAAACCTGACCTGACAAACTTAACAGAAAAAATTCCCTCTTTGTCTATTTCTGAGAGGGCCTAGCACTTCTAAGAATGATCTTTTGAGATCTTTGTTTCCATCATCACCCAGAATAGAACCAGGAATTTTCTGCCTCTGGCATCCAATTCAGTATATGGTACATAAAAGGCACTCAGATGTTTAATTGAGCCAAGGTTTTCCTACATACAAGGAGCAGTGCTAAGTACTGTCAAGAAAACAATACCTATGAGAATCCCTGCTGTCACAGAGCTTAACTGCTTAGGTAGGTGAGATCTGCTCATGTAAAGGGAGGATCCACAGTGTGGAGCAATTGGTATGAAGTGTCCCATGGTATAGGCAGTGAGTGGCCTAGAAAATCAAAGAGAAGAGAGAAAATGGCTGTTGAGAGGGCTTCGATAAGGAAGAAGTGGGATTTAATCTAAGCCTTAATGAATTGATCCAATTCAAAAAGATAGAAGGAAGGGGCTTCCCTGGTGGTCCAATGTTACGACTCCTTGTTTCCACTGCTGGGGGCGAGGGTTCGCTCCCTAGTCAGGGAACTAAGATCCCACATGCCGCGCAGCGTGGCCAAAAAATAAAAGGTAGGAGGAAAAAGGAAATTGTGTGAGAAAACATGAAAGAAATGTCACTAAAGCAGAAATATGCAGGCTCTATTAAGGAAGTGTGGCAGGTTATAAGGCTCCATGCTTGAGAGGAGTAGGAGTTCTTATTGGAGAGGAAGGTTGGGGTCAGGATGGAGGTCCGCAATGGTCAACCTAAAGAGTTTGGTAATGAGAAACCAGTGGAGACTTTTAACCAAGAGAGCAATGCAGTAATAGAAAGCCCACATGTCAGCAGGTGGGGACAGGGTAAGTTGGGTTAGGGGCAGGGTAAGTGAAGCCTGGATGAAAGGAAAACATTTATAAAGTTACTTCAGTTATAAGGCTTGAGGTGTTAAATATACAGATGGATCCAAGAGATATTACCAAGTCCTGTTTATTTTTAATTTATACACTTACTAGGTTGTATAGAGAGGTGCAGCTTCTGAAGGAAACAGCAGAAGAATGATCAGAGAGTGTCTTAGTAGATAATGAAATAGAGCATTAAAAGAAAGGTGGGGGGGGCGGGCTTCCCTGGCAGCCCAGTGGTTAAGATTCTGCGCTCCCAACGCAGGGAACACAGGTTCAATCCCTGGTGGAGGAACTAAGATCCCACATGCTGCATATCGCAGCCAAAACAAATAAATTAAACGTTTAAAAAAAAAAAGGAGAGGGGAATTTCAACAGTGTAAGGAAGAATGAAGAAGATTTGTCATTCATGAAGTTGTCAGGACCTTTGAGAATATGATAGAAGCAGAAGCCACCACACAGAGTAAAAGGTAAAAAGAAGAGTAAAAGTAAATGTGGGAGCTAGAGGGGCATACAATTTTAAAATGATGATAGAAAGTTAATACTTAACTTACTGAGTACATTTTATGTACCCGACTCTGGTCTAAGTACTTTACATTAAAGAATCTTCCCAACAACACTATAAGGAAAGTACTATTATTTCCTCACTATGTTGGATGAAGGAGTCTGAGACAGAGAGGTTAAATAGCTGACCCAACGTCACACAGCAGATAAATGGTGGAGTTAGAATTTGAGCCTAGGATCTTTTTCACGATAAAGATGAAGACAAGAGAGTTGAACAGGATTCCAGATGCTAGAAGGAGAAAGCAAAATTGAAGGGCACTTTTCTGAAAGAAGGACAGGAACAGAATTGAGAGCAAAGGCAGGTCCTCCTTAGACTGGAGGAAAGATCTTATCCTCCAAGGCTGGAGGGAAAAATGAGAATATCAGTGTAGAAAGATACAAAGTGTTTTCAAGTGAAGAGAAGGATAGAAAAAGAGACTTAGATTGTTATGACCTTGACCTTGTTTCTTAAGTAAGTGAGATCACTTGGTGAAGGCGAGAAGGCATAATTTGAGAGCTTGAGTTAGAGCTACGGGATTTCATAGAAATTATGAGATTACCTACCATCAGCCTCCTACCATGGCAGAAGTAATTGTGAGTGATAACCAAGGAATCCAAGAAGAGATAGAAGAATCTCTTTTCCTGAGATGTATTTTATTTAAGCCCTTAGGCCAGTTATAAGGAAACCTTTTAGCCAGTATTTCAGACTTGCTGTTACAGATAATTAATACCTTATGCTGAATCACCCTGTATCAAAATTAATAATCTGTGACCACATAGCTCTTTGGTTTACATGCCATCTCCATTACTTTCTTTAAAATTTTTTTTATTGAAGTACAGTCAATGTACAATATTATAAGTTACAGGTATACAATATAGTGATTCACGATTTTAAAGGTTATGCTCCATTTATAGATATTATAAAATATTGACTATATTCCCTGTGTTGTACACTGTATCTTTGTAGCTTATTTTACACATAATAGTTTGTACCTCTTAATCCCCTAGCCCTATTTTGCCCCTCCCCCTTCCCTCTCCCCACTGGTAACCAATAATTTGTTCTCTATATCTGTGAGTCTGTTTCTTTTTTGTTATGTTTGCTAGTTTGTTGTATTTTTTAGATTCTACATATAAGTGATTTTAAAGCTCCTAAATGTGAATTTACAACCATAGTATCTGAAAAATAAATGTTTTCCATTCAATGTTTCTACAAATGGACAAGAGGACATTTATTTGTACAGGGAATGAAATGTGACTACTAAGTCTTAAGCCATCACCCACCCCACTACCAGCCTTGACCCAAAGCAGGAGGTGACTGTATTGTATTTAATAAATTCTCTAAGCTAAACTTTCTAGCTGGTTGTCGTGACAACATCAGCTATTCGCAATGTAGAGACTTAGTGTCTTGAGTGTTTTGAGAAAAGCTTCTGATTACAGACGTTTTGATTTAAATGACGTAGAGGTTACTTCTAGAATACTGTAATTAGATATGGTTTTAAAATAGGTTATTTGTTCAAAAAAATACAGCAGTGATCAAAACAACTGATTCAGATGGAGAACAACCAAGAATTCTCTTAAAATTGAAGTCAGATGTATTCTTAAAATCCACTCATTGGTCTGGGGAGGAGGAGTCAAAATGACTAGAAAGTCACTTTGATATCATGTATTTGACAAAAATACTTTATGACATACACCCACATACATAAGTACAAAACAAACTTTCTTAGTACTTTATATTAGTCACCCCTTCCCAAATGCTAATGTCTTAATTCTGTTAGCTCAAATGCATAGATTCTTACTGGGCTCCAAGTAGTCCTTCTTTTAAAACTATCCTTGTCCATACGTATCTCCGCTATGAATTGCCCAGTGTCTAGAGTACTTTAAAAAAAAAAAAAAAGACAAGAAGTGAAAGATTTAAGAATTGTTCCTAATGCATAAGTCAAGATTATACTTTTCCCGTAGTACCTCATACTTCTATCTCACTGTCATGGAGTTTATTCACCAGGTTTGTTTCCACTCCTAAGGAGTTCAATCGGTAGTATTTATTATTTATTCACTCTGGTAAAAAACAGTAGAATGGGTTTAGACCCTTCAGCCACGCTGAGAAGTAAATGTGAAGCTAGTGGTTCCTCTGGAGTCGACAGACCCAGGGCATGTGGTATATTCTGTGTACTCTCTCTGAGATAGCACTTCCATTGCATGGCCTCTCAGGATAATACTTGGTATTTTCTCCATATTAGTCACAAAGTTACTCGAAGTGTTCAGCATTTCCTCACATCCATATTGTGCATTATGTTGGCCAAAATAGTGTTTCATGTAGAACAATTCCTGTGCTATCTTTAAAATCCCCTTTAAAGAGAAGTAAAT
Organism: Lipotes vexillifer; assembly: GCF_000442215.2. NCBI lineage: Eukaryota > Metazoa > Chordata > Mammalia > Artiodactyla > Lipotidae > Lipotes > Lipotes vexillifer. The sequence goes on from NW_006774670.1 coordinate 4,771,397, forward strand.
ACTACATAATTATGTTATATACCCAAAACAACTTAGTCTATGAAGCTTTGGCATCAGGAGGAAGAGTCGTGTTTAAGACCTGGGCCAGCTTAGGGTTCAGGCAGCAGCTCTTTGCCAACAAGTATGAACTATTTCAGTATTTCACCGACTGGTGTGGTATTATCAACGTTTTTACCCACAAACCCAACACGTGTCTTCTTTTCTTTTTTTTAGGTTGCTCCACTGTGCCTAGGAAGAGCTGGGGCTTGCGTTGTGACTGTAAAGTTGTAACTTAGTGCTTTGTTTTCTAAATGAAGATATTTGCTTCCTTTATGAATTTGGTATAATTGTTCTACTATCAATGGATACGTTTTTAGTAAATTTGCAAGGCCACATTCCGGAGCACGAAGTGCCTGGTCTCTAAGGGAAGATGTTAAAACAAGGAAGAGCCAGGATTAAATACTTTTATTTCTTAGCAAATCAAAACTGCAGCTAGTGGACTGTGAACGTATGTTCCTGATATAAAATATGAGGACAAATGCACTGCTCCTGACACAACCCAGTGTTAACTGGGAATTTCATTTCTTTTAATAATCAAGCACATTTTGCTCATATTATCCACATTTCTTTTATTACAGTGCAAATACCCCAGATAAAACTTCTAATGTTTTGCTTTGTAACTTTATCATACATGAATTATGGTAATTTTTATTCATTTGTTTACTTAACTACAACCACTGTCTTAATGATATTACTAAAGACTATGCATTTAGTTGTTTTCAGAAATAGCTGCATTATATATGCTTCGCTTGTGGATATATTTCTAAAATCGGCTTAGTCCAATGAATAAATAAAAATATTAAAGAGTTAGAACAACAAAGACCAAATAAAAACTTGATATGACCTTTGGGATCTATTTAAATGTTCATTCCATCTAGATTCACCAAGAACTCCATGTTATTGATATTCTTAAATTAGAATTGAAACATGGTGTTTTGCATTAAATTTAAGATATGCAAATTTTGTGGAGAAAATAAATGTTATATACCCTCTAATGTTCTTTCACCTAATTAGCATTTAATCGTGTGAATTTGCTTTCTTTTATATCGTTAAAAATGTTTTGATTTTGTCTTTTTATATTGACAGGACTGTTTGGATATTCTTATGTTCTCAGATCTCTATTTGCCTCCCCTGCCTTGTTTGCTGTCTTTTGCCAGAGTTAGTTAATCCTTTGTGCTTCTCTGTAATCAAACAGTTTGGGGGGAAGGGGCTTATTCAATGTTTGAAAAATAAGTTTAAAGTGTTTATTACCCAAAGTTTTGTACATTTGTAAACTTTTAATTACACATGTGAATGTTAAGATTCTCAGTGAATTTATTGTTTGCAAAAATTTGCACTGGGCAGTAACATTTTATGATAAATCTTTTAAGGTATAAGTCATTAACTTATATCTTAATATAAAATGAGTATAAACTGGGCTTCCCTGGTGGCGCAGTGGTTGAGAGTCTGCCTGCCGATGCAGGGGACACGGGTTCGTGCCCCGGTCCGGGAAGATCCCGCGTGCCGCGGAGCGGCTGGGCCCGTGAGCCATGGCCGCTGGGCCTGCGCGTCCGGAGCCCGTGCTCCGCGGCGGGAGAGGCCACAGCAGTGAGGGGCCCGCGTACCGCAAAAATAAATAAATAAATAAATAAATAAATAAATAAATAAATAAATAAAATGAGTATAAACTAAATTCCCACCTTTTAAAAGTCCATATTGTGGTTAATGTGTTTTTACATTTTATATCAGGGTAGCCTTTATTTTAGTTGCTTCCTTTAAAAATTAAAAGAAACTTTTTTTTAGCTGATTTTGAATGCTTGTGAAATGTTTCTACACAGGAAACCAAGAAACTTAGTACGTCTATGCACAAAACAAATTCCATGGGCATTTTACTGGTGTGGCCACTAAGAAAATAGCAGTGATAGTGACAAATACATTAATATTTCATATATTCATTATAGTGTGGATATGAATTCAGTTACTTTCCTGACAAGGAGGGATCAGTGGTAAAGTATATTTATGTATTTAGGGTAAGGGAGAGAAGAAGAGGAAAAGCTATAAGAAACAAAGCAAAAATTTCAAAAGCTGAAATGTGTCAGTACATCATCCCTTCTTGTGGAGGCTTAGACCTGTGATTTGGAAGGAAAGTACTTAAACTTGTAGTCATTTCTCATCTCCACTCATCATCCACTCTCTTGTTCCCTGTGCCCGCAATGGAGTCAGACTCACCTTAAAGTAAAGGAACTGATTCTTTTCTCTGAGGATCTTCCTTTCCTTTATGGGATTCATAGAACAGTCCCTTTGATTTTTTATCCCACTGAAGGGGCCTCTCTAATGCAGTTTTGTCATCAGCAGGCTCTGCTCTTCTGGGTACTAGTAAAGAAAACTATTTCTTTTCTAGTGACAGAGCATTCACCAAAGCATTCATTCTTCTCCTAGTCTGGGATCTTATAAATCTAGAGGAAAATATGGCCCTTCCTTGTGTGCATCATCTAACATTGCTACCTTGACTTTTACTGTTAGCTTCTGCACTGAGATGTCTAGCTGCTCTTAATTTTAACCCCAATTAATGACCACCTTATGAAAAATAATAATATTTCTTATAATTATTGAATGTTTATTATGAACTAGGAACCAAGTTTTTGCATGTATTAATGCACTTAATCTTCACAGCAACCTTATGAGGTATGTTCTGTTATTATTCTCCTTTTTACAGATGAGGAACCCAGGTCAGGAAGAGTTTAACCCCAAGGTTCTATATAGCAAATAAGTGGCAGAGCAGGGATTCAAACACGGGCAGAGGCTCAGGAGTCCATTCTGTCATCACTCCTGTTTCTAGGTAGAAAAAGAAGTTTCCTTTTATGTGAGAAATCATTTACTTTAACAAAAAGAAATGTGAAGAAGGCTTCTGCTTTTTAGAAGTGAAATTTATCAGTCACACTCTTATCAGAAGATTTTTGTTTCTTACTATTGGGAAAATTTTGTTTAATTCTCTTATGGAATTTTATATACATTTTGCTTTAGAAGACTAAATGCAAGAAAACATACATTTCAGGTTTTATAAATATTAGGTAAATTGCATGGTATTTTGGATGGCTGAACCATAAACAAATTTATTCATCAAAAATAAGCTTTATTGCCAACAAAATAGATAACCTAGATGAAATGGACAAATTTCTAGGAACACACAGATCACCAAAACTGACTCAAGAAGAAGTAAAAAATCTAAGCATATCTATAACAAAGAGATTGAATCAATAATCAAAAACCCCTCAACAAAGAAAGTGCAGAACCAGAATTTAGTAGAAATCGCTGGTGAAGTCTACCAAACATTAAAAGAAGAATTAACACGAATTCTTCTTAAACTCTTACAAAAAAATAGATAAGGAGTTAACACTTCCTAATTCCTTCTGTAAGACCAGCATTACCTTGATGCCTAAGCCAGACAAAGACAGATTATATACCATGACAAACTAAGATTTATTGCAAGAATATGGGGATGGTTCAACATATAAAAATCAGTCAGTGCGGTATACCACATAATAGAATGCAGAGAACTCAGAAGAAACTAGAACAGTGATATGAAAATAAAGCTCTTTGTTATTTAAAAAAAAAAGAATGAAGGGAACATAAACATTATCATCTCAATTGATAAGAAAAAGCATTTGACAAAAATCAATACCCTTTCATGGCACTCAGCAAACTAGGAAGAGAATGGAATTACCTCAACCTGTTAAAAGGCATTCACGAAAAACCCACAGCTAACAGCATACTAAATGATGAAAGATTGAAAGGTTTTCCTCTAAGATCAGGAAAATGTTCACTCCCACCACTGATAGTCAACATTGTACCAGAAGATCTAGCCAGAGCAATTAGGCAAGAAAATAAATAAATAAAAGGAATCACAATTAGAAAGGAAAAAGTAAGACTCTCCATTTGCAGCTGACATGATCCTATATATTAAAAATCCTAAAGAATATACACACAAACTATTAGAGCTAATAAACAAATTCATTAATGTTGCAGGATACAAGATCAACACACAATTGTTAGTTGATTCCTATACACAGGCCCCCCCCCAAAAAAAAAGCTAAGATGGAAATTAAAACTATTCCATTTACAATACTTGAAAATAAATCTAACCAAGGAGGTACAAGGCTTATACATTGAAAAGTACTAAACATTGCTGAAAGAAATTAAATAAGACCTAAATAAATGGAAGACATCTCATGTTCATGGTTTGGAAGACTTAAGATGGCAATACTCCACAAATTATAGATTCACTGTAATCTCTGTCAAAAGCCCAATGGCCTTTTTTTGCAGAAATGGAAAAGCTGATCCTAAAATTGGCGTAAAATTGCAAAGGACCCAAAAGAGCCAAAACAATCTTGAAAAAGAACAAAGTTGAAGGACTCACATTTCCTTATTTCAAAATTTATTGCAAAGCTACAGTAATCAAAACAATGTGGTACTGGTGTAGGGATAAACATATAGACCAAAAGCATAAAATAGAAAGTGCAGAAATAAACTGTGGTCAACATATTATGGTCAATTGATTTTCAACAAGGGTTCCAAGGCCATTCAATGGAGAAAATAGTCTCTTCAGGGATATTCATGTTCAAAAGAATGAATTTGGTCCTTACTTTACAACATATATAAATATTAAAGACCTAAATATAAGAGCTAAAACCATAAAACTCTGAGAAGAAAACAGGCATAAATCCTCATGACCTTTGATTTGGCAGTGATTTCCTAAATATGACATCAAAAGCACAAGCAACAAAAGAAAAAATAGATAAATTGGACTTCATCAGAATTAAAAGCCTCTGTATCAAAGGATACTATCAAAGTGAAAAAACAACCCACACAATGGGAGGAAATACTTGCAAATCATATATCTGATAAAAGTCTAGTATCCAGAATATATAAGGAACTCCTACACTCAACAAAAAGACAAACTAATTTTAAAATGGGCAAATGACTTGAATAGGCATTTCTCCAATGAAGATATATACAAATGGCCATCAAGCACATGAATAGATTCCAACATCATTAGTTATTAGGGAAATGCAAATCCAAACAACAATAAGATACCACTGCACATCCACTAGGATGACTATAATTTTAAAAACAGAAAATTAGTGTTGGAGAGGATGTGGAGAAATTACATAGCAAAGAAAATGGTAAACCAAGGTGGAGCTTCCAACATCAAGAAAGTGATTGAAAGAAGATGAAAGACTGAGGAATGAGGCCTTGAACTCAGTATGTCAGGTCTCCCCACTGAGTCTCTGGGCCTGAAGACAAGCAGAGCCTCTCTTAGGTGTTGAAGCATTTAAATGAAATTGGGCTAAAAGCTCATGTTTTATTAAATTGCCTCAGACTTGGTCATTTGTTTACCGAAATATAGGGAGGTTGAGTCAACTTGATTACGTGGCAGATACTGTGTGCTGAGTACATGTATATGTTCATACATTTAATCTTTACAATAGCCCTATGAAGTAGGTATGATTATTCCCACTTAATGACGTAGAAACTAACAGAGCCAAGTAACAGAGCCAAATTTAAAAACGAACCAGATGTGTATGACCTTAGAGCCTTTAACAAAAATCTATGCAAGATTGCCACATGAAGGTGAGTTCTGGCTGTCCTGATTACATAAGATGATGATACCTATTTGATGCCAAGGTTAGATATTGTGGTAGTGTCCTCATCACATCTGTGCTACATTTTAAGCTTTTAAGGAGTAGAAACAGGCTGGGTAGTTCTGCCTATTATGTGCCTGAGTGCATACACACACACACACACACACACACACACACACACACACACACACAGAAATTGATCCTTACTAAGTACCTTTCTGTGGTGAGAGGACAAAAGCAGGGCATTTTAGTAAGGATGGCATATTTAATGTCCTGGGTACAGAGAAGAATTGGTGCTGTCAATAGAGTGAAGAGCAGGGATGCTAAGTAGAGCAGTAATGAGTGGAAATGAGAAGATGAGCCATTAGTAGAAAGTCATGAATCCATTATTAGAAGTTTAGTATAATTTAATAGAGACAAATGCTTAAAAATTCTAAGGATATGAGGAAGATGATTCTGTAGTTATGATGTATTAGTCAGGGACCAGTCAGGAGACAGAAACCACACAATAATTTGAACAGGGGAGGTTTGATATAAAGAATTAAATGCTATAATAGAGGACTGAACTCACAAAAGAATTGGCTGGTTATTAAGATTTGGAATTTGATTCTGCCCTATTTGCAAGCTAGTAAATTATCCTGTTATTGTTTCATGGATGCTGGCGGAAGACACAAAACTCCTGGATCAGAAAAAGGACTTTATTACTCAAGGCGTAGAAAGCAGTATGACTGTCATCTTTGGGTTAATTCCCCTTGCCTCCCAAGTCCCACATGAGCAACGTGGAAGATCCCAGGTAAGAAATTCCCTGACTTGGAGAATCCACTGCTTTTGTAGTAAATGGTAGGCAACCCTGAATTTAAACTATGTCTCAAATTTTAAAATTAATGTGTAGCATCTAATATTCCTTCCATGATCTGATTCCCTTGTCCAGCCCCAATTAAACTTCAGATTCAGAAGTTCAACAGGGACATGGAGGTACATCTCATGTTCTACCTAAACGTCAATTGAGAGAGCGATAAAGGATGTTCTTTTCCTTTTCTGCATGAACTAACAATAACAAAATCTATTGTGGCCATCTTAGACTGTGTCATACCAGCCTATGGACCCTTCCTTGGAGAAATGAAAAAAGAAAAGAAAATGAGTGACTAAATAATAGAAGAAAAAAGAAAGAACATGGCAATGGGGAAAAAATGGTTTACAGGGGATATTATGAAGTTGAACAGAGAAGGGGGAAATAAAGAATAGGGAAGGGGGAAATAAAGAATAGGGAACAAACTGTCAAGATTTACAAGGCTTTTGAAAGTAAAAACAGCCCTTGAAAAATGTATACTGTTTACCAGTAATTTCAACCTAAAGTGCCATCTGATTTTGTTGCCAAGCCAATTTAAAAGTAGGTAAGAGAATCAGAATGACTGACTGTAAAATTAATCTAATTCAGATAAAAACATACTAGGGACCTCCTTTGTGGTCCAGTGGTTAAGAAGCCACCTTCCAATGCAGGGGACGTGGTTTCAATCCCTGGTCAGGGGAACTAAGATCCCACATGCCTCAGGGCAACTAAGAGAGCCCGTGCGCTGCAACAAAGACCCAGCTCAGCCAAAGTAAATTTTTTAAAAATTAGAAAAAAAAAAAGTAAATAATTTAAATTTCATTTTAAAAAAGCATTTTCCTATCCTAATAATGCGATCTAAAGCCATTAGGTGGAATATGACAAGGATGGCACCTGCAGTGGTGTTGAGGGACGTCATGGTAGCCCTATGTGGGGTATTGGAGTCCAAATGGGGTGAAGAGGGCATCCTACAGAGGACAGGGATGGCCTGGGGTAGGGTGTCAGACCCCAAGCAAGGTAAGGAGGGTAACCACACAGGGGGCAGCCTGGCATTAGAAAGTCAGAGCCTGAGCAGTGAGGAAGGTGTGTGTGGGGAGGATGACACATAACGGAAGTCTGGAAAGAGGACTTAGAGCCCAGCAGGGAGGCGTGGGCATCTGGGCAGAGAGGGAATGGAGGCAGGGATTAGAGAGTGTTTGCATACAAGGGTGTGATGTTGTGATTTATAATAAGAAATGTGTATCACTATTTGTCTTCCAGTTTCTGGCAGCCTCTTAAAACCCTTGGAATTTCCTCAGCTGAGGGCGATCAAGGTGTCTTGTGTGTGTTAATGAGGTAACTTTCCGAAAGCACCTAAGGATGGAGGTCTGTTGCCAGGAGAACCAACTTAGTGATTAGAGGGTTGGAATTTTCAGTCCCACCTCCTTTACCTCAGGGGAGGGGAGAGAGGCTAGAAGTTGAATTAATCACCAATGGCCAATGATTTAACCAATCGTGCTTTGTAATGAAACCTCCATAAAAACCCAAAAGGATGGAGAACTTCTGGGTTGGTGAACACGTGGAGATTTGAGGAATGGAATGCTCAGCAAGGACTGGAAGCTCTGAACCCTTTCTCCATACCTTGCCCTATGCATCTCTTCCACCTGGCTGTTGCTGCATTATATCCTTTTATAAACTGGTAAATAAAATGTTCCTGTGAGCAGCTCTAGCAAATGGATGGAACCTAAGGAGGAGGTTGTTGAAACCTCCAATCTATAGCTGGTTGGTCAGAATCACAGGTGACGCCTGGGCTTGGGATTGGTGTCAGGACTGTGAGGGTGGGTGAGTAGTGGGTAACAGTCTAAGGACTGAGCCCTTAACCTGTAGGACCTGCCGGGATATTTCCAGGTAGTATCAGAGTTGAGTTGAATTGCAAGACACCCAGCTGATATCAGAGAATTGCTTGGTGGTGTGGAAAAACCCTGCAGCCACTGGAATTGGTCCCAGAACTATTAAAGGGGATTAATCAAATTAGTGATTATATTAAGGATAATGAAAGACCAGATTCTCACTGTTGGAGAAGAGAGTTATGAATACAGAAAAGGGAAAAAAACTAGAATGAACACTGTAGTGTTGAATTGGAATTGGGCACATTAGTATGAACTCAGTTTTCAAGATAGATTTAGATAGATGATAGATAGATAGATAGATAATAAATAGATAAACAGATATATTCCCTAGCTCAGTCCACAGAGAGTCTGGGAATAACAGTGATCACATCTTGTGCCCAGATCTTGACTTCTAAACATCACTTTCTACCAAAAGGAATGATGGCTCCTTGGGCAAATGGCTGGTTCCAGAGTTGAGGCAGGGAAAATACATGGTGAACCTGGAACATCTTATTGTGCCAGTAAACAAGGCTGTGCTCAAAGAATGTTGGGGACATAGCAAAAGTACACAGAAGTCAGCTTCGAGGGGCTTCCACTGGCCAAAATGGAGCCAATTTAAGCATAAAAATAAATGAGAATAATGAATTATATCCCTTTGAATAACACAGGAATCCATACAGGTATAAATAAACACACAAACTGAAAGTTTGATGAGGAACAAGATATTTACATGGTTCTAAGATTATCTTCCCCCCAAAATATTCATTTATTACAAAGGGCAAAGGATAACTTTACAGGTAAGAAGCCTGGCAGATACCACTTTAATCAAGTGATCAAACGAAAATCATCAGTAATGGGACAAATCAAAATCTTATGCCACATGATAGAATGGGATGAGAAGAACACAGCATTACTTCTGTGATACTCCTGCT
>NW_006774670.1:4780718-4793366 GCF_000442215.2 Lipotes vexillifer
CCTGCTGAAAATGCATAACATGAATCTAATCATGAGAAAATATCAGACAAAGTAAAATTGAGGGTCATTCTACAAAACAACTAGCCTGGAATTTTCAAACATGTTGAGGCGTGAAAGTTAAGATTGAGTAGCTATACCAGATTGAAGACTAAAGAAAAATGGCAATTAAATGCAATGCATGATCCTGGATTGAATTCTTTCACTGTAAGCAACATTATAGAGACAACTGTCAAAAGTTGAATGGTTCTGTGAATTAGATGATAGTAATGTATCAAAGTTAACTTCTTGATTTTTATGGTTGTATTGTGGTTTTGTAGATAACTGTCTTTGTAGGAAATACAATGTATTCTGGGGTGATGGGCCATAATGCTGGCAACCTACTCTCAAACAATTCGGGGCAGGAGTCGGGGCAGGGGGGGCGTTACTTTTCTGTAACTCTTGATTGTTTCAAAATTTGGGAAAGTGGTTTTTAAAAAGTAGGCCCATTTTAGGCTTAACACATGTTCACTGTGTTCTAGGCCTCTTCCTTCCGGTTTTCCACAAAGCAAATTTCTTGCCTTCCTCAGATGTATAGGAAACATTAGTGGAGTTGAAAATCATCTACAAGTAGTTGATTATTGAAAACTGCACATCTGATCTCAGATTTGCCAGTGATAGCTTCTCCGCATATAACTCCATCAATATGAGATCGATTTTATGGAAATGATCCATATTGCAAATGAAGCAGACAAAATTCAGTTTTCCATTTCTTCCTTCCAAGAACTTCTTAGAAGCAAATTGATACCCTTCCCTGTGGAAGAGATTAGATAAAGTGAGTGAAGGCATGGAAAAAAATGCTGAAACCTTTGAAATGAGTAGCATATATTTTACACATTAACTAGGAAGATGAAAAGGTGTTTTATATTCAGGGATAGCCTTAGGGTTTGAAAGACCTGATGTAACCAGAGTGTTTTAGGGCCTTAGCTCTGTGTTATATTAGTGGTCCTCCTATAGATAGAAGTATCAGCTAGAAGAAATCTAAGGGCAGATCTCGGGTCCCTGACCACTTCTGCCCTGTAAGTCTGATCCTGTGTGTTTATCATAGAATGTTTCAGTGTAACAGTTACATTACTTATCCATTATTTTCACTCTTTCAGAATAGTAACTTTTCACTTTCAAATAGTAACTTTTCCCTTGGTTCCAAATATATCCCATCCGCTTGGCATTTTTAAATACCATAGGATATCTTTTTCTTTTTTTTTAAGAAAAATTCGCATTTCTGGTGTGTTTTCAAGAAAAATCTTGAAGTCTGCAGCTACCTAAGACAATATTCACATTTCTCAACCCTACTACTCTGATTTTTCCTATTCTTTTTATTTTCCTTAATTTCTTTCCTTCCCTTTGGCATGCTTCTCCTCTGCCCTTTTAGAGAAAGCATTATTTTCAATCATTTACCCTTGGAGGACAGATCCATCCAGAAGTTTTAAAATCACTAACACTAAGGGACTTCCCTGGTGGTGCAGTGGTTAAGAATCCCCCTGCCAATGCAGGGGACACGGGTTCCATCCCTGGTCCAGGAGGATCCCACATGCCACGGAGCAGCTAAGCCCGTGTGCCACAACTACTAAGCCTGTGCTCTAGAGCCCGTGAGCCACAACTACTGAGCCCGTGCACCTAGAGTCCGTGCTCCATAACAAGAGAAGCCACCGCAGTGAGAAGCCCACGCACCACAACAAAGGGTAGCCCCCGCTCTCCACAACTGGAGAAAGCCTGCATGCAGCAACAAAGACCCAATGCAGCCAAAAAATAAATAAATAAAAAATTTTAAAAATAAAGACATAATATTTTCTAAAAATCACTAATAATTGAGACAAGGGACAGCCTTTGGTCACTGCATGCTCCTCATTGAGGACCTAAACGCCCAGTTTAAAAAAATTCAAATCCCCAGACACAGTATATTCTTAGGTATATTCAGAATATAGGTAAGTCAGAGCTTCTACCTAAGGCTCTTTATGAAACAAACAAAAAGCCTGGATCGTGTGATTAGGTAGATTCAGTAGTTGTTTTATGACAAGATTTAATCTGATTTTCAGAAAAGCTAGTTTCGTTTATCAAGAAAATCACATTAAATGTAAAGATTCAATGTTTGTGCATAGGCTTTTTTTTAATTAAGTCAAAATTCATGTAACATAATACCCATTTTAAAGTGAACAATTCAGTAGTATTTAGTATATTCATATTGTTGTGTAACCACCACCTCTATCTAGTTCCAAAACATTTTCATAAGCCCAAAAGAAAGCCCTGTAGTCACTAAGAAGTAACCTCCCATCCTTTCTTTCCCCAGCTCCTGGCAACCACCAATCTGCATCCCATCTCTATGGATTTACCTATTCTGGGTACTTCATGTAGAATAATACAATATGTGACTTTATGTCAGGCTTCTTTCACTTAGCATATTTTCAAGATTCCTCCATTTTGTAGTATGAAATGTAGCAACACTTCATTCCTTTTTATTTTGGAACAATATTCCATTGTATGTGTATACCAAAATTTGGTTATCCTTTCATGGACACTTGGGTTGTTTCTCCCTTTTGGCTAATGTGAATAGTGCTGCTATGAACATATGTGTACAAGTATTTGTTTGAATCCCTATTTTTAATTCTTTGGGGTATATACTTAGGAGTGGGATTGCTGATTCATATAAGTAATTCTATGTTTAACTTTTTAAGGAACCATCAAACTGGTTTCCAGAGCAACTGAGCCATTTTACATTAGTGAGTATAGGTTTTTACCAGAATTAGCTCTCCATTTTCAGAAACAAAACAGGCGTTCCATCTGCTGTTTTACATTTGGCATACTCTAGAATAAACGAATGGTTCTCACCTCTGTACACCAGAGAATTAGAGACAGACAAAGACAGAGACAGAGCAGGAAAGAAATGAAAGATAGGCTTCATCTCTAGAAATTCTGTTCCAATAAATCTGGGTTGAGCCTGAGCCACCCCAAGTGACCCCCAAGTCATTCTAATGGCAGTCAGGATTAAGAACTACAATATGAACTCCGGGGAGTAATGCAAAAAATTTCCCCTAGAGAATAGGAATCATTAAATTGTCATGGACCTAGAACTAATTTTTTGTTGGTTTGGTTTGGTTTGGTTTGGTTTGGTTTTTTTTTTTATAGCTCTGCATTGGAGTATAATTGCTTCACAATACTGGTTTAGTTTCTGTTGCACAACAAAGTGAATCAGCCATAGGCTTACACGTCCCCATATCCCCTCTCTCTGAGCCTCCCTTCCATCCTCCCTATCCCACCCCTCTAGGTCATCGCAAAGCACTGAGCCGATCTCCCTGTGCTATGCTGCTGCTTCCGGCAAGCAAACTATTTTACATTCTGTAGTGTATATATGTTGATGCTACTCTCACTTCGCCCCCCTACCCCATGTCCTGAAGTCCATTTTCTATGTCTACCTCTTTATTCCTGCCCTGCAACTAGGTTCATCAGTACCATTTTGGTTTTTTTTTAGATTCCACATATATGCGTTAGCATACAGTATTTGTCTTTCTCTTTCTGACTTCACTCTGTATGACAGAATCTAGGTCCACCCGCCTCACTACAAATAACTCAATTTTGTTTCTTTTTTTTTTTTTTTTACATCTTTATTGGAGTATAATTTCTTTACAATGGTGTGTTAGTTTCTGCTTTATAACAAAGTGAATCAGTTATACATATACATATGTTCCCATATCTCTTCCCTCTTGCATCTCCCTCCCTCCCACCCTCCCTATCCCACCCCTCTAGGTGGTCACAAAGCACTGAGCTGATCTCCCTGTGCTATGCGGCTGCTTCCCACTAGCTATCTGTTTTACGTTTGGTAGTGTATATATGTCCATGCCACTCTCTCGCTTTGTCACAGCTTACCCTTCCCCCTCCCCATCTCCTCAAGTCCATTCTCTCGTAGGTCTCTGTCTTTATTCCTGTCTTACCCCTAGGTTCTTCATGACATGTTGTTTTCTAAAATTCCATATATATGTGTTAGCATACGGTATTTGTCTTTCTCTTTCTGACTTACTTCACTCTGTATGACAGACTCTAGGTCTATCCACCTCATTACAAATAGCTCAATTTTGTTTCTTTTTATGGCTGAGTAATATTCCATTGTATAAATGTGCCACACCTTCTTTATCCATTCATCTGTCGATGGACATTTAGGTTGGTTCCATGTCCTGGCTATTGTAAATAGTGCTGCAATGAACATTGTGGTACATGTCTCTTTTTGAATTATGGTTTTCTCAGCATATATGCCCAGTAGTAGGATAGTCAGGTCATATGGTAGTTCTATTTTTAGTTTTTTAAGGAACCTCCATACTGTTTTCCATAGTGGTTGTATCAATTTACATTCCCACCAGCAGTGCAGGAGGGGAATTCCCTTTGCACCACACTCTTTACAGCATTTATTGTTTCTAGATTTTTTGATAATGGCCATTCTGACCAGCATGAGGTGATACCTCATTGTAGTTTTGATTTGCATTTCTCTAATAATTAGTGATGTTGAGCATCTTTTCATGTGCCTCTTGGCCATCTGTATGTCTTCATTAGTGAAATGTCTGTTTGGGTCTTCTGCCCATTTTTTAACTGGATTGTTTGTTTTTTTGATATTGAGCTCCATGAGCTGTTTGTATATTTTGGAGATTAATCCTTTGTCTGTTGTTTAATTTGCAAATATTTTCTCCCATTCTGAGGGTTGTTTTTTTTGTCTTGTTTATGGTTTCCGTTGCTGTGCAAAAGCTTTTAAGTTTAATGAAGTCCCATTTGTTTATTTTTGTTTTTATTTCTGTTACTCTAGGAGGTGGGTCATAAAAGATCTTGCTGTGGTTTATGTCAAAGAGTGTTTTTCCTATGTTTTCCTCCAAGAGTTTTATAGTGTCTGACCTTACCTTTAAGTCTTTAATCCATTTGGAGTTTATTTTTTGTGTATGGTGTTAGGGAGTGTTCTAATTTTATTCTTTTACATGTATCTGTTCAGTTTTCCCAGCACCACTTATTGAAGAGGCTGCCTTTTCTCCATTGTATGTTTTTGCCTCCTCTGTCATAAATTAGGTGCCCATATGTGCATGGGTTTATCTCTGGGCATTCTATCCTGTACCATTGATCTATATTTCTGTTTTTGTGCCAGTATTATACTGTCTTGATTACTGTAGCTTTGTGGGATAGTTTGAAGTCGGGGAGCCTGATTCATCCAATTCCGTTTTTCTTTCTCAAGATTGCTTTGGTTATTCAGGGTCTTTTGTGTTTCCATACGAATTGTAAAATATTTTGTTCTAATTCTGTGAAGAATGCCATTGGTAGTTTGATAGGGATTGCACAGAATCTGTAGATTGCTTTGGGTAGTATAGTCATTTTCACAATATTGATTCTTCCAATCCAATAATGTGGTATATTTCTCCATCTGTGTCATCTTTGATTTCTTTCATCAGTGTTTTATAGTTTTCTGAGTACAAGTCTTTCGCCTCCTTAGGCAGGTTTATTCCTAGGTATTTTATTCTTTTTGTTGCAACGGTAAATGGGAGTATTTCCTTAATTTCTCTTTCTGTTTTTCATTGTTGGTGTATAGAAATGTGCATTAATTTTGTATCCTGCAACCTTACGAAATTCACTGATTAGTTCTAGTAGTTTTCTGGTGGCATCTTTAGGATTTTCTATTTATACTATCATGTCATTGGCAAACAGTGACAGTTTTACTTCTTCTTGTCCAATTTGTATTCCTTTTATTTCTTTCTCTTCTTTGATTGCCATGACTAGGACTTCCAAAACTATGTTGAATAAGAGTGGCGAGAGTGGACATCCTTGTCTTGTTCCTGATCTTAGTGGAAATGCTTTCAGTTTTTCACCATTGAGTATGATGCTTGCTGTGGGTTCGTCATATATGGCCTTTATTATGTTGAGGTAGGTTCCCTCTATGCCCATTTTTTGGAGATTTTATCATAAATGGGTGTTGAATTTTGTCAAAAGCTTTTTCTGCATCTATTGAGATGATCATATGGTTTTTATTCCTTAATTTGTTAATGTGGTGTATCACATTGATTGATTTGCGTATATTGAAGAATCCTTGCATCCCTGGGATAAATCCCACTTGATCATAGTGTATGATCCTTTCAATGTGCTGTTGGATTCTGTTTGCTAGTATTTTGTTCAAGATTTTTGCATCTATGTTCATCAGTGATATTGGTCTATAATTTTCTTTTTTTGTGATATCTTTTTCTGGTTTTGGTGTCAGGGTGATGGTGGCTTCATAGAATGAATTTGGGAGTGTTTCTCCCTCTGCAGTTTTTTGGAAGAGTTCAAGAAGAATGGGTGTTAGCTATTCTCTAAATGTTTGATAGAATTCACCTGTGAAGCCATCTGGTCCTGGACTCTTGTTTGTTGGAAGATTTTAAATTACACTTTCAATTTCATTATTTGTGATAGGTCTGTTTATATTTTCCTGTTTATATTTTTCTGATGCTCTGTCCATTGGTGAAAGTGGGGTGTTAAAGTCCCCTACTATTATTGTGTTACTGTCGATTTCCCCTTTCATTGTTTTCAGCATTTGCCTTATGTATTGAGGTGCTCTTATGTTGGGTGCATAAATATTTACAATTGTTATATCTTCTTCTTGGGTCCTTTGATCATTATGTAGTGTCCCTCCTTATCTCTTATAACAGTCTTTATTTTAAAATCTATTTCATCTGATATGAGTATTGCTACTCCAGCTTTCTTTTGATTTCCATTTGCATGGAATCTATTTTTCCATCCCCTCACTTTCAGTCTGTATGTGTCCCTAGGTCTGAAGTGGGTCTCTTGTAGACAGCATATATATGGGTCTTGTTTTTGTATCCATTCAGCCAGTCTGTGTCTTTTGGTTGGGGCATTTAATCCATTTACATTCAAGGTTATTATCGATATGTATGTTCCTATTACCATTTTCTTATTTGTTTTGGGTTTGTTTTTGTGGGTCTTCTTCTTCTCTTGTGTTTCCCACTTAGAGAAGTTTCTTTAGCATTTGTTGTAAAGCTGGTTTGGTGGTGCTGAATTCTCTTAGCTTTTGCTTGTCTGAAAAGCTTTTCACTTCTCCATTGAATCTGAATGAGATCCTTGCTGGGTAGAGTAATCTTGGTTGAAGGTTTTTCTCTTTCACCACTTTAAGTATAACCTGCCACTCCCTTCTGGCCTGCAGTTTCTGCTGAAAAATCAGCTGATAACCTTATGGGGATTCCTTTGTATGTTATATTTTGTTTTTCCCTTGCTGCTTTTAATATTTTTTCCTTGAATTTAATTTTTGTTAGTTTGATTAATATGTGTCTCGGTGTGTTTTTCCTAGGTTTTATCCTATATGGGTCTCTCTGTGCTTCCTGGACTTGGGTGACTATTTCCTTTCCCATGTTAGGGAAGTTTTCAACTATAATCTCTTCAAATATTTTCTCAGACCCTTTCTTTTTCTCTGCTTCTGGGACCCCTATAATTTGAATGTTGGTGCATTTAGGGTTGTCCCAGAGGTCTCTGAGATTGTCTTCAATTCTTTTCATTCTTTTTTCTTTATTCTGCTTCTCAGCAAATATTTCCACTATTTTGTCTTCCAGCTCACTTATTCATTCTTCTGCCTCAATTATTCTGTTATTGATTCCTTCTAGTGTATTTTTCATTTCAGTTATTGTGTTATTCATCTCTGTTTGTTCTTTAGTTCTTCTAGATCTTTGTTAACATTTCTTATATTTTCTCAGTCCATGCCTCCATTCTATTTCTGAGGTTCTGGATCAACTTTACTATCATACTCTGAATTCTTTTTCAGGTAGATTGCCTATTTCATCTTAATTTATTTGGTCTTGTAGGATTTTACCTTGCTCCTTCATCTGTGATGTATTTTTTTGCCATCTCTCTTTTTTTTTTTTATGAGTGGGATTGTGTTCCTGTTTTACTGGTTGTTTGGCCTGAGGCTTCCAACACGAGTTTGTAGTCTATTGGGTAGAGCTGGGTCTTGGTACTGAGATCAGGACCTCTGTGAGACCTCACTCCGATGAATATGCCCTGGGGTCTGAGGTTCTCTGTTAGTCCAGTGGTTCGGACTTGGAACTCCCACCGCAGGAGCTTTGGCCCAACCCCCGGCTCGTGAACCAAGATCCTGCAAGCTGCCTGGGGTGGCAAAAAAAAAAAAAAGAACAAGAACAAAGTAAAAAATAAAATTACACTAGGAAACTAACAGATATGTTAGGAAGAATATAAAGATTAAAATAGAGATGAATCAACAACCAGAAGGTACATGAGTACCACAACAGTAAAAAAGAGGAGGAGGGAAAAGAAAAAAAAAGCAGGGGGGGAAGACCTTGGCTGTGGAGGGTGGGTCCTAAGCAAGGGCGAGGTTTGGGTGGTTGGCAGGGCCAATGCTTAGGACCCACAGGGCTGGAAAAGGCCCTGGGGGATGTGGGGGGTGTGGCTTAGGCTCAAGGAACAGAAGGGGCCCAGGTGTGCCCTTCCCCTGGTCTCAGAGGGCAGGGGACCTCACCTGGGAGCCCAGCAGGCTTCCCAGGCCGAGTGGACAAGGCCAGCACCCTCTGCTCCTCTCCCGCTCCTCCTGGAGGGCTCCTCCCGCCTGCCTCTCCTCATCTTCCCAGCCTCCCTCCTGTTGCCCCCAGGACCCACACGGCCTGTATGGGGCTTTGGAGGGGGCAGTACTGGCTTGGTAGCTCAGCGGGCTCCCTGGCCTGGTGGGCCAGGGGATCACCCTCTACTCCTCTCCCCCTCTTCCCGGAGAGTCCCTTCCACCTGCCTCTCCTGATCTCCCCGGTCTCAGGGGCACCTATCCTGCCTGGGCTCCACTTCTCCTACCCCCTCAGTCTCCCTACATCACACTGGTTTATTTTGGGGTTCCTCCCGTCTCCGTGGGCCGCAGAGTCCCCCACCAGTGGCTGGCAGGTGCCCTAGTTTTGGGGAGATGCTAACTCCGTGTCTTCCTACACTGCCATCTTGACTCTGCCTCCCAGAACTAATTTTAATTTCTTAATTTCCTTGGCTATTTGATTCATAGCCATGTATCTGCATCTAGAATCATGCTTGGCACAGAACTAGACAAAAATAATTCAATTATATATATATATTTTAAATAACTAAATTATTTATTTATTTACTTTTGGCTGCTGTTGGGTCTTTGTTGCTGTGCATGGATTTTCTGTAGTTGCAGTGAGCAGGGGCTACTCTGTTGTGGTGTGTGGGCTTCTCATTGCAGTGGCTTCTCTTGTTGCAGAGCACAGGCTCTAGGCATGTGGGCTTCAGTACTTGTGGCTCGCAGGCTCCAGAGCGCAGGCTCAGTAGTTGTGGCACATGGGCTTTGTTGCTCCGTGGCATGTGGGATCTTCCTGCACCAGGGCTCAAACCCGTGTCCTCTGCGTTGGCAGGTGGATTCTTAACCACTGTGCCACCAGGGAAGCCCCAGATATTATTTTTGAATACACTATCTTTCTCTAGTTATTGTTAGGCTTATTAGACTTCCCTTCTATATAATTTTTGTTTAATTAATTTATTTATTTATTTATTTTTGGCTGTGTTGGGTCTTCGTTTCTGTGCAAGGGCTTTCTCTAGTTGTGGCGAGCGGGGGACACTCTTCATCGTGGTGCGCGGGCCTCTCACTGTTGTGGCCTCTCTTGTTGCGAAGCACAAGCTCCAGATGCCCAGGCTCAGTAGTTGTGGCTCACGGGCCTAGTTGCTCTGTGGCATGTGGGATCTTCCCAGACCAGGGCTCAAACCCATGTCCCCTTCATTGGCAGGCAGATTCTCAACCACTGTGCCACCAGGGAAGCCCTCTATATAATATTGGTAGGAAATTATTTCCTCAAATGGCTATCATTTTAAAGTTTGGAAGTGTAAATGATAAACTGGAGGCAAATTATAAGATGATCAAACAATATTGGCATTTCCTGGAAGTGTAGTATGCAATAAAAACTTTCTGAATTTATATCCATTTATCTTTAAAATCTGAATTCCACCTAAATTTCCTAGTTTCTTTATCTGTACTTAGTGTTAAATGTCATTATTTTCCATCCCCAATCCCATGCTATCCCTCTTTCTCTTCACCTTGGAAGCTCTCCTCTTTCTCTCTTTGGAAAAACGTTTTTCTGATATTATAACAAGTTATTCATTTTTCTCAATATCCGTTTGAGAAGCTTCATACCATTTTTACCAGCTTTTATAGCATATTTTGACAAACACTTTCTCATAATGCCATACTTTTCCAGATAAATTAGATGTTCCTGAAGATTACTATAATAACATATTTATTTATACTTAAATAAGGAATCAGTTTTAAGTTGTATAGTTTATTTTAAAAAATAGCTCTGTGCACTCTAGAATTACCCCTTCCCATAGATTGTATAACAGATTGGCTAACTCTTCAGTGAATCTCTCCCAACAAATGGACACCAGATCCTTTCCCAGATGTACAGGTTTAATCATGTTCCTGGTTCTTAAATTTTAGAATGGGAAGCTGTATTTCTCTTCTTTCCCAAATATTTTACATAAAATTTTGTATTCAGGTAAGGATACACATATTTCCAAGGTATACAAAAGCTTCCAGAAGAATACCACAACTAAAAATATTTTTATCAATTTTCAAGTTCCATTATAGATAATAAAAGTGAAGCTTAGGGGGAGTTCCTTGGCAGTCCAGTGGTTAGGACTTGGCACTTTCACTGCCATGACCCAGGTTCAATCCCTGGTTGGGGAACTAGGATTCTGCAAGCCGAGGTGCAGCCAGAAAAAAAAAAAGAAAGAAAGAAAAGTGAAGCTGATAATTATTGCTACAATGGCAATCATATTACAGTATATAAATGTGTCAAATTAACATGTTGTACACCTTAAATCTATACCACGCTATATGTCAAATATATGTTTCAATTAAAATAACGTGAAGCTGAGAAAGTTAAGTACATAATCTGTTACTAACTGGTTGTTACTGGGTTCAAATCAGTTTGTCTGCATCTTCCACCTTGTACCTCATTACCTCTAAGTATCCTTTCTCTTTTATCCACCTATTGATATCCTGCCTATTGTTAGCCTAATGAGAAAAACAGAGTAACAAAAAACTAGGCATTAATTAGGATCCCTGTTTTATCTAAAATAATAATACCAAATGCTCCTTGCAGCTTAAAAATAATAAATTGAAAAGTGACTTTCAGAGGCATATACTTGGAAAAGATTTGTTGCTTTGTAAATTTAATCAACATGAAAAGGAATACAGACTGTTTTTAGTATAACACGTAGGACAAAAAAGTGGAAAGGCTTTAGGAAACAAATATGGAGAGAACAGTGGCCTCAAAGTGTAATCCACAGATGGGCATAATCAGCAACACCTGAAAATGTGTTAGAAATGCAAATTCTCCACATCAACCCCAGAAGGACTAAATCAGAGACTTCAGGTGGAACCAAGCAATCTGTGTTTCAGCAGGCCCTCTAGGTGAGTCTGACACCCACTAAACCTACCAGATACACAGTAAAGTTAGAGAACCAATTTTTCTAAATGATTCAGCCTCAGAAGCAGTGGAAGGAGTTGAAAAAGAAAAAGTTGATTTTCTTGGTATGGGGAAACTAAAAACTTTTATTAGGATTGTACGCTTTTCTATTGCTCAGTACTAAGCACCCTAATAAATGTGTTATATTATTTGACCTAAATAAATGTGTTAAATACACACATATATACCATAATTATATATACATAGTAAAATTGGTATACATTAGGGGCAAAAAATAGAGGGAAATATGCCCCCCCCCCAAATTAAATATGTTGATGTGGGATTTTTGTTTTCTTTCTTTTTAACTCATTCTCCCATATCAGGTAAACCTAATACACAGAAATTTGTATGCTTTTCCCCTGTTAATTGGTCTTATGTCAGTTTAATTCTCAGGCCCTAAAGGTAAAAGTAAAATTTTGTCTCACATTCCTGAAATCTAAATAAGTCCCATTCACTCTGTTTTAAATACTACAAGGACAATTTCTGAATTTCTACTTCTCTAACCTTTTTCTCCTTCACTCAATCACCTATTAAAAACATCTCCCGGGGCTTCCCTGGTGGCGCAGTGGTTGAGAGTCCGCCTGCCGATGCAGGGGACACGGGTTCGTGCCCCGGTCCGGGAGGAGCCCACATCCCGGGGAGCGGCTGGGCCCGTGAGCCATGGCCGCTGAGCCTGCGCGTCCGGAGCCTGTGCTCCGTAACGGGAGAGGCCTCAACAGGGAGAGGCACGTGTACCGCAAACAAAACAATACAAAGTTTAAATGTGTCTTGCACCCAAATTTAAACATCTTTAGATACAAATATATCCCCAGCAGAAATCAGTCTTCAATTTTAACATCCCTTGAACAGCTTCTGAGTGATCTCTTTCGTGGATTGCTTAAGAGTATTGCCCCATGAACCAACTCCCCCCTCCTTTTATCCACACTCAGCTCCTTTCTTTCCTTGAAATTCTCAGCGCCCTCCTCTGGCTACTATTTACTTCTTAGCAGCCGGGGCCGAAATTTACGCAGGCCTGGGTCGGATCCAATCAGGGCCCAGCCAGAAAGCAAGGGCGCAGCAAGCCCTCGCGAGGTTCAACTTCTCTGGGACTTGCTTCGCGGGCATCACGTGATATCAGTCCACGCCTCCCGCTCTT
>NW_006774670.1:4793381-4799411 GCF_000442215.2 Lipotes vexillifer
CACTGTCCTTCAGCTGGCGCTCGCTGATTGGCCATTGCTCGCGCGGTCTCCTGGGTGACGGGAACGCGGTAGCGTTCTTGGAGGAGACTGGGTGCGCCTGCGCACTTGCTAGATCGCGCGGCTGCCAGAGCTTTGAGATGAAGGTAAATAACTTACGAACCCCGGGGGAGCGGGAAGAAGCCCGCCAAGAGTCACTTTGAGGATAGGAGCTTGTGACCTCCTTTCGTCCTCCCGAGTGCGTGAGAAGTGGGGGAGGGAGCGGGGCGACCAGGGAGGGGGAGAGCAGGGGCCAAGTTGAAGGAACAAGGGAATAGGAAGGAAAATTGAAGAGAAGGCGGGGAGGGAGGCCTCTCATTTCTGGGACCGCGGATGGGGTTGGTGCTTTGCGGGAAGAGGCCACGGCTGGAAATGAGCGGACTGGATCTGAAGAGAACCCAGACTTCGCACGGTAGAAAGAACCAGTTGTGTGTAAGCTCTTGGAGGGTCGCAGTGAAGTTGACTCGTTCGGGTGTCAGGAGCTGCCTCATTTATTGCAGCTAAACACCTGGCAAGCCGCGCGACTGCTCAGCGCCTTAAAATGAGTGAAAAGCCTGCGGAAAAATAATCTCAAATTGTATTGCCTGTGACTGGTGCAATTTACAGATCACCTGGTGGCGATGTACATTATTCACGGGGAAATCTGCACACGCAGGTCTCAAGCTCTAGAGCGTCATCCTCAGCACGCACGGTTTCTAGGCTTGGGGTTCTCGTGAACCCCATTCCCCGGTCACTGGCTACAGATCATTCACCCTTCGCTTTACCGAGCAATATCCCCTTACACACACACACCCCGGCCCTGATCTGGCAAAGAAATGGAAAGCTTAATTTTTATAAATTCTGGTGGCTATTAATGTGGAGATTGCAGTTGACAGACTGGTAATCTTAACTCATTTCTAAAGCTCTTCACAATTTATGAAGTACCAGAAGTAAGGAGATATTATTATTCCTGGTTTACAGTTGAGAATTCTGTGTTTGAGGCAATTTTATCGACCTGCTTTAAGCCCTACAGCTAATAAAAAGCCAAATATAAACGTTGGTTTTCTGGTTGTGAAGCTAGCACCTTTTCCGGTCCATTGTATGGGTATGGAGTGTCTGTAAACCTTCTTTGAAGAAAAATAGTTTATACGATCACAGCCAGAGGAGGTCTACCATGAAGCTGGTAAAATTCAAGTTTAGGGACCCCTCACTTGTATGCAGGGGTTCCAGGGCAATGTGGTCATAAAATTGCAAAAGTAAGATGCTTTTATACTCTTTTTTTTCTTTAAGGGTGTCTTCATGCTCCACAAAACTTGGATGCACCTGTGATTTTAGCGCACCTCTGTTTTCAGTACAGGTGGATTTAATCTTTAACATAGTAAATGCCTATGATTGGTGTTCAATTTTGACCATTTGAAGAGTTTTGTGTTGCTATTCAGACTGTCAAGCCACCTGCAGTAGTCTCTAAACTTCACATGCCTAGATAAAGGCATCATTGTTTAACCTGTAATTTAACCTAATGTTAAAATCTACATTTATTCATCCCAAACTCTTAAGTTCCTAGATGTTCTAGATCAGCAGTGTTTTGATATAAATATAATGTGAGCCAATGTAATTTAACAATCTTAGTAGCCAAATTAAAATGTTTTTAAAGAAACAGGTAAGATTACTTTTCATAATATATTTTATTCTACCCAGTATATCCAAAATATTATCATTTCAACATGTAATCAGTATGAAAATTATCAGTGAAGATAGTTTGCATTCTCTCCTTTATAGTCTTTGAAGCCCCATGTGTAGTTTATATTTACAGCACATATAAATTTGGACTGCCCACATTTCAAGTCCTCAATAAAATTCCAAGTCCACATGTGGTTTGTGGCTTCCATACTGGATACACAGTTCTTTACTGTCTAAGTGAAAAGAATGACTTTTCAGTTGAAAAAGTGTCCACCCAATAGCCAAATTAAACACTTAATGATAAAGTAAATGTAACTGATGGGGAAAGGAAAATAATAATTTTGAAGAAAGTATAGACATTTTGTATTTCTATCAGGGTTAATATTTTTTAATAGCAATTTTGTTAAATTTAATCTCCCCAAATCTATGCTATTAATAATTAGCTAAGTTCAAGTTTAAATTATTTAAATTTTTAATAGCTATAAAACACTAAAGCCATACATTTTTATAAAATTAATATTCAAAAACATTCAAAAACAAAAACGTTTTATAGTAAATGCTCCCATATATATCAAGGTCCATACTTTACTGATCAGATTGTGATTATTTGGTTGGTTGGTTGATTGGTCATTTTGTTTGTTACATTGTTGACTTCTTTTGGGTAAGCTCTAGCATAAGCCTTCACCATCCTGAATCCTACTGTTTTCATTATCATGTTTTGACATCTTTTCTGACCAACGCTTAATTGTATGTTTTGAAAATATAGAAATTGTATTGTGTTTTTTAGCGTGTTTTCTCACTGCTAGAAAAGACTTGGCTTGGCACACCAATAAAGTTTACCTGGCAGAAAACATCAGGAAACTACCTCGCAGTAACAGGGTAAGAAATCAGTGAATGTTGGTAAATCATCCTGACTCCAAATGGTTGTATGCCCACCTAACTACACTATCTGTTCAGTAGAAATTCTTGGGTGATGACTGAATGGTGGGAAAAGTAATATATTTCCAACATCACAATTCATAGAACCTTTTCCCTGGTAATAACTTTTTACATATAAATTATGAAACTATCGTGAGAAAATAAAATCAGTTGGGTGTATAAAAAAACTCTTTAGAGAAATAAGAAACACTTAAATCGTATCTTTGTGTTCTGATTGCTTTTAGAGCTGATCATATTGTGAAAATCTTTGATCGCCATGGTCAAAAAAGAAGTGAAATCAACTTATCTGGGTGAGTACAGTGGTAGATCAAAAACTTTTTCAAGCTTTGTGGCCTAAAAAAACACTGTCTTAAAACTATAATCAAATAGAATTTTATAACTTGTATCTAACCTGTATCTCCTCTTTTGCCTTCTCCATTTGCAAAGAGATTTGGTTTTTTTATACCATAAACAGTTAATGAAATATGTATATATATATAGCATATGAATTAGAATTTAACGTTTATAAACACTCATACATTCACAGATAAGCTGTAAGACAGAATTATAAATGAGTCCATGTGAAATAATTCTTATTTAATTAAAAACAAGCATTAGTGTGTGTATATGCAGCTAAGATAAGCCCATATGGCTGTAGTATTTCCTCTCTAATAGTTACTTTCTGCATATTTCTTAAAGGACAAAGACCTTATTTTATCTATTTTAAGGAAGTCATTCTAGATTACAGTAAGCATAATATAAGCATTTTTAATGATTCAGTGTTATCATTCCCTGTAGTAGTTATTTTACTGATAGTCTTAGTGTAGATGTGTAGAGTCCCTCACCTAAATGGTCTTATGCTGCCAGCCTTTTTAAATTCACATCTGCTTTCTGTAGCTTATCGCCACCATCTTTCCAAATCAGGTTGCTTTACTTCTCTCCCATCCACCTAATGCCACCATTTTAGCATTTCCCATTGCTCTCTTTTTTTTATTATTATTAATTTTTATTGGAGTATAGTTGCTTTACAATGTTGTGTTAGTTTCTGCTGTACAGCAAAGTGAATCAGCTATACGTATACATATAGCCCCTCTGTTTTGGATTTCCTTCCCATTTAGGTCACCACAGAGCATTGAGTAGAGTTCCCTGTACTATACAGTAGGGTCTCATTAGTTATCTATTTTATACATAGTAGGGTATATATGTCAATCCCAACCTCCCAGTTCATCCCACCCCTGCTGCCCTTGGTATCCATACGTTTGTTCTCTACATCTAGTGTTTCTATTTCTGCTTTGCAAATAAGTTCATCTGTATCATTTTTCTAGATTCCACATATAAGTGATATTAAATGATATTTGTTTTTCTCTGACTTACTCTGTATGACAGTCTTTAGGTCCACCCACTTCTCTTCAAATGGCACAATTTCATTCCTTTTTATAGCTGAGTAATATTCCATTGTATATATGTACCACATCTTTATCCATTCCTCTGTTGATGGACATTTAGGTGCTTCCATGTCCTGGCTGTTGTAACTAGTGCTGCAGTGAACATTGGGGTGCATGTATCTTTTGAATTATGGTTTTCTCCTGGTATATGCCCAGGAGTGGGATTGCTGGGTCATATGGTAGTTCTATTTTTAGTTTTTTAGGGAACCTCCATACTGTTCTCCATAGTGACTGTGTCAGTTTACATTTCTACCAACAGTGTAGGAGGGTTCCCTTTTCTCCACACCCTCTCCAGCATTTGTTGTTTTTAGATTTTCTGATGATGCCCATTCTAACCGGTGTGAGGTGATACCTCATTGTAGTTTTGATTTGCATTTCTCTAATAATTAGTGATGTTGAGCATCTTTTCATGTGTTTGTTGGCCATCTGTATCCCACTGCTCTCTTAATTGTTGCTTCTGCTTTCTCTATTCTAGGAAACAGAGGGCAAGCTAGTTATAATTATGTCTAAAATAAAGTAAGAAGGCACTTAGTAAAAGAACTTCTTTGAGTAAATTGTATGAGCTTTATTGCATAATCTCCATGACATCTATTTTGGTTACACAATGGCCTTATGTTTTTACTTATGAATTCTTTTTTGTTGTTGTTGTTGTTGCTTTTGCGGTACGCGGGCCTCTCACTGTTGTGGCCTCTCCCGTTGCGGAGCACAGGCTCCGGACGCGCAGGCTCAGCAGCCATGGCTTACGGGCCCAGCCGCTCCGCGGCATGTGGGATCTTCCCAGACCGGGGCACGAACCCGTGTCCCCTGCATCGGCAGGCGGACTCTCAACCACTGCGCCACCAGGGAAGCCCACTTATGAATTCTTTTGCTGTATTCATCATAGTTGAATTAGACTGACAAAAGATCTCCACATAAATAAAATGCCATTATATATTGTCTTTAATTGGCAGATGATTTTATCAACAATTTGAAAGCCTCCCTCTTCCACACTCTCAAAATCCTGAAAATATTATAGAAAATTGAGATCCCAAACCATATTTTATTTATTTATTTTTAACTTTTTTTATTTTTGGCCACACAGTGTGGCATGTGGGATCTTAGTTCCCTGACCAGGGATCAAACCCATGCCCCCTACACTGGAAGCACAGAGTCTTAACCACTGGACCGCCAGGGAAATCCCCCAAAACATATTTTTAACAGTTCGAAGAATAAAATAACTTAAGTAATGCCCAGCTGTCTTAAATGTAAAGCTGAGTATGGCTTAGCCAATACCCAAGAACAGAGGGTCTCCAAATGAAATATAGCATCAGAGAAGGAAGGAAAGGTTAATCTTCAAGGAAGTTCTTAAATTATAATAGACATTTGGAGTAATTTTAAACAGTAAGAAACATGTTAAATAGAGCATTTCCTATTTATAACTATTTTGTTATCTTAATTGAATCACTCTTATTCTATTAAGATATGAAATAAAAATAAACTTTCTTACTCACTATTTCAGAATTCAAGTCTTTCTTGTTGTTTGCAGTCCTACATCTCCCCAGCCTTGATCTGTTCAATACACAGTTTATCTAGGAATAACATCATTTCTTATCAGTACCTACTTTGTCCCTCTGTAAATCTGAAATGACCTTTCGAAAGTTGATCATACAAATTTCCTCTTGATTCCAGGTGTGATTCCTTTCCAGAGGTGCTTGATGAGTAAAGGGCCAGGCTCTTTATAGGTGTTGAGAAAATCTGCTAACTTATTAGGTATAATTATATTTAATATAGTATATGAAAATGATATTTAAAATAGAATTTAAAATGTTTCTATTTTCTCAACAACGACATAATTGGTGTTAGTTTTATCTAGGCACTGAATGGTGAGTTATATTTCTCACTTTAGAAGGTTTATGATGTATTCAAAAATAGATTGAATGGTCTTGTTATAGACAAAAATCACAAATAGTTGAGTGTTTAAATTTCTTTCCCT
>NW_006774670.1:4799489-4858382 GCF_000442215.2 Lipotes vexillifer
TTCCCTACTTCAAAAAAAATGCATAGTGATGTTTTGCTCTCTTTTTAAAAAGTAACTGTGTTGCTATGGATTGGGATAAGGATGGAGATATCCTAGCAGTGATTGCTGAGAAATCCAGTTGCATTTATCTGTGGGATGCCAACACAAACAAAACCAGCCAGTTAGACAGTGGCATGAGGTAAGGATAATTTTTTTTATATTTTAAATCTTCGCTTAGAAATATCATTATTTGCAGATTTGATGCTACAAATATTACTTTCATTATAAAGATGCATTGATGAGTTATTTTCTTATAAAGGAAAAAGTTCATTTCTTTTTTAATTGTTATATATAATCCTATTAATTTTGTTCAGTTAATCAGAATAAGGTTGTTATGATTATAAAATATGACTTCTTAAAAAGTTGCTTTCAGTGGAACAGACTAAAATGTCCAAAGAAGAGAGAAAATGTATATGGGAAAATCTGGAGATGGGATTGGCTGCAGGCATGGCTGGATCTAGGGGTTCTAATGATGCAGTCAAGACTGTCTCCATCTCTCGGCTCTTCCTTTCTCTGTATTGACTTCTTCTAAGTCAGACTCTCTCTTTTAAATTTTATTGAAGTGTAGTTGATTTATAATGTGTTAATTTCTGCTGTACAGCAAACTGATTAAATTAAACATATATATATTCTTTTTCATGTTCTTTTCCATTATGGTTTATCACAAGATATTGAATATAGTTCCCTGTGCTATACAATAGGACCTTGTTGTTTATCCATCCTATATATGTAAGTCAGACTCTTTTGATGGCTACTGGCAGGTATCAGCTTATACCATTCTTCACAGCAAGTTATGCCAGAGGAAAGAGTATGCCCCTGTCACATTACTAGTGTCCACTCATTTCTTCAGAAGGTCTCTGAATAGGGTAGGCAGGGCCATGGGGTTGATAATCGTACCCAGTGAAGAGTGGAGTGAGGGTGGGGAAGTTCACAAGTGGGAAAAATCCTGGGCAGACAGAATAAATTGCAGGTCTCTGCTAAAATGGAAACCATTTTGCCATATGGAAAAGAAAAACCTGTCGGTATTTACAACTAAAACTGCAATTTTGACCTTGGACAAGTTGCTTAACCTCTCTTTAATCCTCAATTTCTTCATATATGTAAAGAGTGTATAGTAATAATAATCTGCTTCATGGCATCATGTGGCCTGCAGGTGGGCAGGAAGAGATCACACACATACCATAAGGTTAGACTATACTTTTCCAGCTTACTTACCAAGGAATAACAAAGCAGGACCAAACATCACCTTAGTGCAGGTTCTCTTGACCCTTCAAAGTGATGCACGAGACATACATCCACAGGCAGTAGTGTCTGACCAACATCAGGTCTTGCTAGGTCTGAGAACCTTCATTTCTTGCTCTGTCCTTTAACACTTTGGTACATCACTTTTCAGAAGGATTTTACACACCCTGTGTGCTTCCATTCAAGAGGGTGTTTATAAACATCAAGTACTGCTTCTTGAACCAAATTGAGCATCAGTGAGGCCACATCCTGACCCAGAGAAAAATGCATAATTAATCCCAGGTGTTTTGAATTGGCAGCTCTGCCTCCCACTGTCTATCTTCCCCCACTTCCATTTTCTCACATCATCTCAGGATTGTTGTGATAGTTAATTGTACGGAGTAGCCAGGCACCAAAATAAGAACTGAGGAAATAGTAGATGTTATTGTAATTATCAATAAGGTAAAATTAAGGGTGTTTTACTGTTGCTATTAATACTTAATGTCTAAAGACCTTTGGCTATAGAAAGGTATACCTACTACTATTTGTTTTTTTGTTAATGATCAATCTAATACATCATGATAGTTAACAATTTTGAATATCAAGTTTGCAAAATTTTCTTAAATGTTTTGCAAACTTAAGTTTCCTTTAAACAATTAAAATTTTGTTTACAAATTTAATCTGATTAGATATTTCTGTGCACTTCAAACAATTCACAAAGCATCAAATATAATTATTACAAAACTTGCTGCAATGCCACTTAACTATCTTAAATTATTAGGTTAGCACAATGGGTTGAATTTATTTCATCATTTTTACTAAATGTATTTTTTATACCTTTTTAAGATTATAGTGGTACTTACCCTGATCCTACTTAGGCCTACAGCAGTAATCATTTAGTTTTTTACCTGGGATACAGCAATCTTTTCAGAGAAACTCTGAATACAACATCTGGTTCATCAACCAATTGATTCTTGGTTGGATCATGGGACCTGGTTGCTTCTCCCAAGGCCATTCACACCTGAGTACTAGTCACCCTACTCAGCTTCTTTTCTAATTGACCTTCAACTGTCATATCAGCCAGAATTTTACAAACCTGTGCCTTTCACATAGGTTGCCTTTTTTTGTAGCCAGGTGCATTTTCCTAAAATAATATATTCATTACATTTTTCTTGGCCAGAAATATGTGTGATTATTATATGTTGGCCTGATCGGTTAGCATAATTGGAAACATGTATGTCTTGGGATCTTACTGTACTTTGTAGGACCTTCTAGAGGTCTTATCTCCTAAGAGAGGAAAGATAAAGCCCATTCAGTTAACTCTTCTTTTGATGACATTTGATTACTTGATCTTCTTGGAATACACTATTTTACCCTCTTTCTAGTTGGTTGTTCTGTGACTGTTAGTACTGATCAACTATTGACTGGACTAATATTGTTACACTACTCTTACTATATGTGACTACAGTTGCTAATCAGACCTTGTTCTTGTCATATAGTTCCTCTTTTCTCTGGTACTATTTAGCTCACTCCAATTTTTTAAATTCATGTTTTCTGAGCAGCAGACTCCAAAACGGGATTAAGGTGTTTATCACAGGAAATATTTATGAGGGAACAGAGAGAGAGAAGTTAGAAGAGCCGTCAGACCACAGTGCATGTCTGACCCTTGTAAAGGAGAGAGGGAAGAAAGAAAGGGGGGATAGAAACATCTGGGACCGCAGCACAGTTCTAAAAAAGTTCAGCTAGGCCCAGTCTGAGCCAAGGTTACCATCAGAGGAGTCCTGTGCCTCCCAGGAATGGGCCTCAGCAGGACCCCTGCCATGCGCAATCATTGTCTGGGAGCAGCCCATGGGAAGGTGTGGTCCCAGCACGTTGAGGTGATGGATTCCAATGCCTAGCAGCTGGGGGCCTTGGTCGGTTACACTTTCTATAGCTGGAGATCTGAGAGGCATATTCTCAGGGCTGCTGTACCTACTTAAACTGAGAGACAAATGCATATTTATCTTTTATAAAGTATGTACTTAATATCTTTTATAAAGTATACTGTATACTTAATATATTCAATAATTGTAAATATATACTCAATTGAAGAAAGCTAGCAGCCCGGTATATTAATACTTCTTATTAAAATTAATTTTTAGCTAAACATTTTATTACATTCACTTGTTATTACAACTAACTTTTCCTATGCTTTAAGTGAATTTTTGTCTTCCAAGTATCATTAGGTTTTATGGCCTTTCACAAACTCAACTTGTTTCAATTAAATATGTAATTTTTAATGCTCAAATTCCTCTAATTTAGCCAGAGGAGTCCCCTTTAAGCTGACTCTTTTGTCCTTTTATTACTGCCCTCAACATTCTTGAGAGCTGTGTTGCTTTCTGAAAACAGTAGCTTGATCTATCAGTGACTCGCAAAGTTTAGCTGCATCAGAATCACCTGGAGAGCTTATGAGAACACAGACAGCTGTGCACCACCCCCAGTTTCTCATGCAGTAGGACAGAGGTGGGATCTGGGAACTAGCATTTCTGAAGTTCCCAGGTGATGATGCTGGTCCTGGGATTGTATTTTCATAACCACTTTTCTAGATCCATTGTGATTTCCTTCCTCAATATATAAATGAGCTACTCTCCAAGGAATCTTGATTCCCTTTAGTAGAGGATTATATAAAAGTTCAACCTATGGATCCTAGAATGCACAGTAAGAACTGGTGGTAGGCAAACGTGCCTTCTACCTCCTTCTGAGCTACTCTTAGCAGAGCTGGAAAATGTATGTCCTTTTTCATGAATCATGAATTCTCAATGATTTTTCCAATTTAGTATATAGTATAGTTGGACCCTGCTTTTTTTTAAAGCATGAGATGTTATCATCCATGAAGATTTTTACCACAATTAGAGTTACAACTATCATTAGTAGACAAATTAATAAGTATCTCATCATGAGTCATCTGATGAAATCTGAGATTGCATCATGACTGAATTGAAGCCTATATTCATCATACATTTGTATTTTAAGTCTCACTCACCTAAGATCATTTTATAGTGTCTCAGAATGTCTTTAGCACTTCTTCATAGTCCTAAAGCATTAAGTTGTAATTTTGTACTTCAGCTTCTAAGTAGATGTTAAAACTATTCATCCTTTTTAAAAGGACTACTTAGGGGGTTATACTTGTGAATTGTTTAGTAATTTATATCTTAATGTTACAGGGATCAATTGTCTTTCCTTCTTTGGTCAAAATTTGGAAGTCTCCTGGCTGTTGGAACTGTTAAAGGAAATTTGCTGATTTATAATCGTCAGACATCTCGAAAGATTCCTGTCCTTGGTAGGTTGTAGCTGGAAACACTGCTAAATATTTGAGATGCTTTACATAAATGGAAATTTTACCACCTCAGATTTCCCTGATATCGCAAGAGAAATTTTATAGTTTAAAATGAAGACTTCCCTGGTCAAGCCATACATCTATCTAAACTAGAAGATCCATCTTCACTACCTACTAAGAATTTCCCAGGCTATGTAACAGGTTGCCCTAGGGTGAGCCTGTGCCTTTGGACACCAGTACATTAATAGCATGGCTTCTATCTGTCCCTTTCTCACCCAGATTGTGCCTCTGGCATGGAATAGCTCAGATGCATATCAACACATTAGTAGATGGGCTAAAACATTTGGTGGCTTCTTGGACAGAGTATATCCAGATTCCTAATTCTGACCCCTCACTCTCTCCAAACACCAATTTAATCTAGGAGTTGACTTCGAGTTGTATTTCCCTCAGGGTATATGACTGGATGATATGTGTGTTTAATCGTTTGACCTTCTTGGTTCAGTCTCTGATTCCCCCAGCCTCTGGTCACCTAGCATCTGCCCTGGGACTCCCCAGGAGGAAATAGTATCGATTCTTTTCAATTATTGTAACATCATGCTGGTGAATGGTGAAACAGTGGGCTTAATTACATACAGGTGGCCAGTATAATTTACCACTAATGAAAGAATTAAATCCTGGAGATAATAGTGCCCACAGAATACTTGAGAAAGTGCCTTTCAATTAAGGACACTTGTTCATTTCAAATTATTTTCATATATATGTATATCTTTCATAAGAAATTTTTAGTGCTCTAGCTAAACAGTTATGTCATTGATCCATCTGAAAAATTAAACTAAAAACTTTTGAGTTACAAAACTCTGCTTTCACCATATAAATTAATTTGTTTGACT
Source organism: Lipotes vexillifer (assembly GCF_000442215.2). Taxonomy (NCBI): domain Eukaryota; kingdom Metazoa; phylum Chordata; class Mammalia; order Artiodactyla; family Lipotidae; genus Lipotes; species Lipotes vexillifer. The sequence goes on from NW_006774670.1 coordinate 4,804,956, forward strand.
TAAGTAGGCATTTTCTATATCCCACTTCATTTACAGGTATATTCTACCAGTTAACTTATAAGTCCTAGAAATTTTGACACTTGAGGTATAAGAAAATAATTTGTCCAAGTATGATTATTTTGTTTCAGTAACTGTCATATATACATGATTTTATGTGATCTTTGTATTTAATATGAATATTGATTCTAATCTCAGCTAATTTAATTCACTGTGTAAAATGGAAAAGATTCAGGCTAATTATATATTTTAGGTCCTTTAGCTGTGCCTCTTTCAGAGTTAGTTGTGATTTGTGGCTCTGCTTTTTTTCCTTTGAAATAATTTACTTTCCTAAAACCAAGGCATTTCACTTCCAACAGCAGCTGCACAAATGCATGGTTTTTACAGTAGCTAATGTCTGTTACCTTGTTTTGTCATGCTCTGATTTATTGCCTTGAACTAGACTAGATATAGGCAGTTCTCACTTTGCATGCTTCTAACATGCATGAATTTCACTGTTCACAGTGTACCTAATATTGCCAGTCTCCCAATAACATGATTTACGTTTCAGTGGCCATAGTATGGTAGCTGTAAGTTAATACTAATTAATTGAGTCAATACGTGTAAAGTGCCCAGAACAATGTTAAGTAAGCATACAAAACATGTTAACTGTTATCAGTGAAGTTAAGGTTAACCTGAATTCTGAGCACTAGAAGAAAAGAGATTTTCTTCTCCCTTTCTTGAGTATAGAAAGAAGTTTGTCTTTGGCATCTTTCCACCTCTCTTTATGTACTCCTTTTTTCCCTTCTAACACCCATTACTTTCGACACTCAGTTCCAGTGTATCACTTAAGCCACTTAATCTGTGATCAGCAAAATCTCCTATATCCCAGTCTCTTCTCTGAATGTTCCCTTCACTTTTGTGCTCTGGTCTTCTGATTTGAAATACCACCTCTATAGTCCTATATTTATCTCTTCCAAACTCTAGACTCATACATCCAGCTGCTTACTCAACATCTCCAATGAGATTTCTAGTAAACACTTCAAATTTAATACCACCAAAACCAATAGTTTTCCCTCTCATTGATGGCATTTCAAACTTTTAGATATTTAAGCCTAACCTTATCATCATCCTTGACCCTTAATCTTTCTCCTACGTTCCATACCTAATTTGCCAGAAAATCTAGTAGGATCTATCTCCAAATATCTCCAGAATCAAGACTGTTTTGGGCTTCCCTGGTGGCACAGCGGTTGAGAGTCCGCCTGCCGATGCAGGGGACACGGGTTCGTGCCCCGGTCCGGGAAGATCCCACATGCCGTGGAGCGGCTGGGCCCCTGAGCCATGGCCGCTGAGCCTGCGCGTCCAGAGCCTGTGCTCCGCAATGGGAGGGGCCACAACAGTGAGAGGCCCGCGTACCGCAAAAAACAAAACAAAACAAAACAAAAAAAGACTGTTCTCATCACCTCTACTGCTGCCACCATGGTGTGGGGCTCAGACATCTTTGACCTGAGTTTCTGGAATATCTTAACTGGTCTCCCTGCTTCAGATCTTGCCCTGCTATAGAGTATCCTCAGCCCAGAGGCCACAGTGAGCCTTCTGCTCGGAGCTCTCCAGTGGCTCTCCATGTCACCCAGGGTCAAAGTCCTCACTATGGCCAGCCAAGCCCTCTGTGACCTGGCCCTTGGCGACTCTCTGCCTTCATCTCTCACCCATCTTCCGGGACTTCACAGCTATACTCTCCTCCTACCTGAGCCTCTAACACACTCGGCACGCTCTGGCCTCAGGGTCGACTCACTTAACGACTATTTATTTAGAGCCTGCCTTCTGCATACATACTGTATTAAGTTCTGTACGGGGTACATGAATAAAATAAACATGATCTCTGTCTCAATAACAGCTAAAATAGCTAACATTTTTATGACATTTCCTATATGCCTGGCACTCCTCTAAGTGCTTTAACTCGTTTGATCCTCAACCGCTATGAAAGAGCTCCTACTGTTATCCCCAATTTTTGGATGATGTGACTAAGGAATAGAAAGGTTAAGTCACTTACCCATGGTTTTGCAGTAAGTGGTGGAGCCACTTATTCAAAATAGGCAGTTTGCCTCCAGAATCTGTATACTTAATTAACCTTGGGGCTGTTGAGTGTTTATCTATCCCAGGACCTTCAACAAATGCCCTCAGTGTCAAGCATGCAATTTCCACCCCAAAATGTGGTTTTTGCACTGTCTACATTGCTCAATAAAAAAACGTCCTGATACTTAGTGGCTATCTAATATCCCTCACTAGCTAAATGAGTCAATTCTTTTTTTTTTTTTTTTTTTTGCGGTACGCGGGCCTCTCACTCTTGTGGCCTCTCCTGTTGTGGAGCACAGGCTCCGGACGCGCAGGCTCAGCGGCCATGGCTCACGGGCCCAGCCGCTCTGCGGCATGTGGGGTCTTCCCGGACCGGGGCACGAACCCGTGTCCCCTGCATCGGCAGGCAGACTCTCAACTGCTGCGCCACCAGGGAAGCCCTAAATGAGTCAATTCTTAACACAAGTCTCACTAAGGTGCATTCATATTTGTACCTCAGTGTTATCGTGAATCATTGTATGTCCTTTAGTTATATACGAATAGTCAAAACTGTGATGTTGAATCTGCTTATGCCAAGGGTCTCCCACACTGTGAAGCTGAATATAGTAGAGATAGCTTCAGTGCTTTGAGATTTAAGCACATTTCGTGCTTAAGACATTAATGTGATAGGTTTGGTTATATGGTAAACAAACAAACTTGTCAAGGGGTGGAATGTCTTTTTATGTTAGGACCTATGCTCATATACACATAAAAAATTGGAAAACATGATTGCCCTCATATGCCTTTATCTTGATTTACAACTTGGTAATAAACTGTTTTAAATAAGGTTGCTTAGACACTAACTGCTTTGATGAGATTTTAAATTTCTTGTCTGTTTAATTTCCATAGTATATTACCTAAACTTTCAAATTAACATCACGGACATCTAAAAATTTTTTTGAGAAATCAATATGTACATCTCTTTTTCAGGAAAGCATACTAAGAGAATCACATGTGGATGTTGGAATGCAGAAAACATGCTTGCTTTAGGTGGTGAAGATAAAATGATTACAGTTAGTAATCAGGAAGGTGACACGATAAGACAGGTAATACAGTAACATCTCTTTGGTCTGCTATATTCAAATTTTCTTCCAAAACAAAGTTTGTCTATCAGACATATCTATAAAATTTAAAAGCATCTATGTGAGATATGTATACAATAACTTCACATTCTAAACATCAAATTTTTTTAATGTATTAGGACATTTTTCTTTAATATGAATACTTTTTCCAAATATCCTCCTTTGTACATTTCCCATTGGCTAGCATTAGCATGGATTATCAGCTCTGTGGTTATAGTCAAACGGTATATTTGTGAAATAACTCTTATTTTATATATGTATATTTACGGAGTAAATGTTAACAACTGGACTCAGAGTCAGGTAATGTAATTAACTGCCTGATTCTAAAGCCCACTCCTTTAGCTGATATGTTAAATTGCTTCCAAACTAATTCTAATTAAATTTAATTTTAGGATTAGATTTTACTGGTGTTCAAATTTCCCAAGATTGATTAGATCTTCAGAGGCTCCTCTCAAGGGAATTTGTATTATCCATAGCTATAGAAGCTCACCAGTGGCAAAATTTCACTTTGGATGACTTGGCTTATGATTTATTACTTCTAGAGCAATATTGACATTCTTTGAATACCTGCTAGTTACATGGCACTGTGCTATGTACTATCGAAGAAATATGAAATATGACTACAGAAGAAATAGGAAATATGGCCCTATATTAACTATCTATTGCTGCATAATAAATTACTCCCAAAACTTAGCAGTTTAAAACAACAAACATTGCTTTGCAGTTGTTGTGGATGAGGAATCCAGGTGCAGCTAAGCTGGGTGCTTCTGCCTCAGGGTCTCTCATGAGGCTGCAATCATTTTATCAGTCTGAACTGCAGTCTTATCTGAAGGCTTGACTGGGGATCACAACAAAGCAGCTGGCAAGAGAGTGAGAATAGTCATTCAAGACTTAAGCTGCAGTCGTTTATAAATAACCTGATCTCAGAATTATTTTTGCTGTGTTCTGTTCTCTAGAGGTGAGTCACTAGGCCCAGCCTACACTGAGGGGCCGGGATGGGGATTACACAAAGGCATGAACACCAGGAGTTGAGGATCATTCCAGACCATCTTAGAGGCTGCCCACCATAGGCCCCCTACTCACAAGAAGAGAAAACTAATCATGATAAAGCATATATCATCTTATATGGTTACCAAATTGTGTGATATAGCTTACAAGTCCTGTAACATTTGTGAGATAGAGAAGATAAATGAAAGTTGGATTGTGAATCTGTAAGAGAAGATGATCTAAATCGGTCAGGGTATAGGCTGAACTATTGTAACAACAAGACCCAAAATTACAAGGACTCTAAGAATATGGTAGTTTGGGTGGTTTTTCCTCTTTTTTTTCTCATAAAACAGAGAGGGGTAAGCATGTCGTCTGTATCTCTGCTTCTCAAGGTTGTATAAATTCCCCCTTCCTTCCTTCCCCTTCCTTCCTTCCATCTTATTGTTCTGCCATTTTCTAGGGTGTTTTGCCCTCATGTACATGGTTAAAGCAAGCATACCAGAACCTCATTTCAGCCCCAGGCAAGGAAAAAAGAGAAGTGGAGTGCAAGAAATTTGTGAACGACCTAATCTGGAAGATGCAATCATAATTTCCATTCATATCATATGACCAGAACCTAGATATATGGTCACACCTTGCTGCTGCCAGGGAAGCTGCAAATTTAGTCTGCCTAGGTGATCATGTGCCCTGCTAAAACTTGTTTTAATGGGTATTGTAAGACATTTAGCAGTTGCTGTCATTCACTCCAAGCAGAACAGAACAAAGATAAGAGGAAAAACTTATTACAGCTTGTTCATGGCTTATTCCAGACTGGACTGACTGAAGATTTGGACTTTGATTGAGAATTTATAGAAGATAAGTCTGAAGAAGAAAGTTGGTTCTTGTATCTGGAAAGCTTTGAAAGTGAGATAGAAGTAACTCAATCATGTTGAGCAGACCATAGCATGATTACAGTGGTTCTCAAGGAAGGTTAATATGACATTACAATAGAGATGTTAAAAAAAAAAATGTATATATATATATATATATATATATATGGCATTACTGTAAAAAATAGTTTCTAGAAACCTTGTAATTTTGATCCATCTATATTGGGGTCCTTTAGAATTAGAATGCTACAGGTCCCCCCTCTTGTATCCATATCACACATCATCAGTAGATACTGGCATTTTTTTTCTTCACTGAATCAAGACCTTAGAATACTTTTCCACACATAACATCCAAGGAAGCCACTACCACTGAGCCATTATAAACATACAAGGCAACTATTTCCCATTTTTAATCCCCAAGAAGTATGCTTCCAGAATTTGGCATACAAGTAGTATGATACAGTAAACAAAACATACGTTATAAGTATTGTTTTGTCTGGTATTTTCTCTGCATTGCTTTGACTTGGCTATTCTGCAGAGCACTCCATTGTAACTTGTGCGGATTTATCTTTATTTATCCTGCTGAGGACTTGTCTTGCTTCCTGAATCTGAAGGTTGCTGTCTTTCATCAGTTCTGTAAAGTTCTTAGTCATTATCTCTTTGAAATTCACCTCTCGCCCTTTCTATCCTGTCTTTGCAGAGCAACTGTTAGACATATGTTGGATCTTCTTCTATCTCTTGATCTCTCTTTCATAGTTTCTTTTTGTCACTCTTTGCAATCTTCAGGATAATTTCCTCAAATCAGTTAACTTACTCTTTCTTCAAATTTGTCTAATCTTCTGTCCATCCCATTGAGTCTTTATTTTAATGGCTCTACTTTTTTATTTGTAGAAAGTACTTTGTAGTTCTTTTAAAAATCTGCCTGGACTTTTAAAGAAAGTGTTATCTTTTCTTATATTTATGAGTCCTTTTATGTTTTTAGCCATTTTAAATGTATTTATGATCTCTTTCTGATAATTCTGTTCTTTTCAGATCTGGTGACTCTTCCTCTTGATCCATTGTTTGTTTCTGAGTTTTCTCATTTTGAATTGTAGCTCATCTCCAGCAGGGCTTGACTGTGGAAGTTTTTTGCAGCCTTTGAAGAGGCTTTCGATTTGTTTTGGCCAAACACTGCAGGGAGTTTCTAGACCACTCAAAGTATAACTTTGGCCCTTAGACCACAATGAGCATAGGAGGGAAAGTCTTTGATTTTAAAAGAATTTTTTCTGACCCAAAGCCCAGCTTGAGCCAAATGGGCTTCCTTACTGTCTCCCTTTACCAGCTGCTGCTCTGGATATCTGCAGCATCAGTTTCTGCACACACTTTGGTTTTCAATTTGATCTTTGCTTATGGTCCCTGGAAATCTTCCTAACCTTCTTTCAAGCTTATCTTAGCCATTTAATAAGATACGTGTTCAGTTTCATTCAGGATTTCTAGAAGTTTGTAGCACTTGGATTTTCAGGTTGTTAGTCCAACCTGTAACAGAAATGAAAGCAAGTTACCTGTTTTAGTAATAGAATGAATTTGCGTTTGGGGTTTATTCATAGTGATAGTATTTTCACCCTTGCAGACACCAGTGAGATCAGAGCCTGGCAACATGCAGTTTTCCATGATGAAGACTGATGACCGAACCTCCACTGCTGAAAGCACGGTAAGAGTTCTAAATCAAATCCAGGCCCAAATTATTTTGGTAATTTTTTAGGATAGTCTGTCTCCTTTTCTAGTATGGTTCAGAATCTATAGTGATAAATAAATTATAGTTCTTCACTTATTAAACCAATGCAGGCCCCAGTTTCTCAGGGCTAAGTTTTCTGCTGCCACCTAATATCACAGCAAGTGAGAAGAGTTTCCTGTTACACTTGCTGCTCTTCTTCTTCTTATGGTAGCAAAAACAGTGGGGACACCTTGAAAAGCAAGAGTATTGATTTCTCTATCTTTCTTTTAATTTTCACTCTATCAGATATGTGGACCAGAGCTCTGGAAATTATAGTTTTATTTTTTTAATACCTTAGATTGTTTTCCCTGCCACATTTTAACATTCTGAAATCCAGATGATTTTCACAATCAACAAGAATATATTTAATGAAGTAATGTTCCTTTATTTCTCAAAAAGCTATTATTAAAGTGATAATAACTCCTAACTGGTAGCGTCTTAGAATCAAGGAAATATATCAAAGTGTTTCTCTTTACATATATATATCCATTACCCTTAATGAGCCCAAATAAGTAATGCACTCTTTTCTCTCCCCAACACAGTTAGATCCTCAACTGAGAATTATAGTTAAGTACCAACTTGTAACAGCGGGACAGTAGTCTAGCCACACTGACCAGTGCCCTGCTGGTGATGGGAAGAGTGATGATATAAAAAGCCAAGCTAGATTATCCACACAGGTGTGGGCCTGTAATTCCAGATAGCCCAAGATCAAAATCAGACAGCCTTAGGATAGAAGCCTCTCTATACTCTGGATATGAATTCAGTTTCAATGGAACTATGTCAGACCTACCTTCCTGTACTGCACAGGACTTATATTAGAGGTACAGAGAATTGTAAAGGTTATTCCATCGAGCTATTTTAGTGTACTTCCAAGGGTGTATTGCATATATGTGAAGCCAAGGATTCTTTCCAGACTGTATATTAGTAAAATGTTACAAATGTTTTGAGTTAGTCACATTGTTACCTTACTAATTATAACATTTAACATGCTAAATTTGGCTCATTGTTTTTCTAAATGAGGTTTATGCTCTTTGGATTTGCTTATTAGTCTTTTCATGAAGTGCTGAGTAATTCATTTCATAATCTCTTTTCTGGCAGATAAGTGTAGTGGTTGGCAAGAAAACTTTGTTTCTTTTTAATCTGAATGAACCAGATAGCCCAATTGATCTGGAGTTTCAGCAGCGCTATGGCAACATTGTCTGCTATAGTTGGTATGTACAAAAGTTCATTACAGAAGGATACCCCTGTGTTTTCCCTTACTAATTATAATATATTTAATTTTTGTCTGTAGCATTTTCACTTCTCTATGTAACATTTTCTGGATTATAGTCTATGACTTATTATGTGGAACTACCTAGCATATTATCTGACAAATAGGCCCTTGATAAATTATATTCTCTAATTCCTTAGTTTTAAGGTATTTGCTTATTTACTGTATTGCAAATGGTAGTTAATCTTCCTTTCTACTGTATTATTGCCTTTGTTGCTATAGGTATGGTGATGGCTACATCTTGATTGGTTTTTCACGTGGAATTTTTGTGGTCATTTCCACTCATATTCGAGAGATCGGTCAAGAGATATTTCAGGCTCGTGACCATAAAGATAGTCTAACCAGTATTGCAGTATCACAGACCCTTAACAAAGCTGCTACATGTGGTGATAACTGGTAAGTTATATTCACATATTCCCAGGAAAGCTTATATAAGGAATATTCAAGAGATTCATCAAGACATTGTTAACTAATGTGAATCTGTCCACCATAGTTGCACTGTTAAAATATGTTTGCAATTGAAAATTCCTAACATGCCTTTACCTCTGCCCTTAACACTCGGGGTAATACCTAAAATACTAAATGCGTACTAAATACAAAACCTAAAATGGGGTATGCTTGAAAAGCAATCTTAAAAATAAAATAGGCACTTCTGGGTGACATGGAGTAAGCACACTCCACCCTGTCACTCTCACTGAATACAGCCATAAAACCTGAACAGAATCCATGGAACAGCTATTTAAGGACTCTGAAAAGTAAATAGTAGCAGGCAGATTGGAGAAGAAGGCCGGCGTTTGAAGTATCACTGAGCTAGCGGTGAGTCTCCCATTTGTCTTCTGGTCTCTCTCAGGCCAGGACTCAAGGCAGCCTGAAACCTGGACCCTGGATGTAAGCACTGGGCAGAGAGAGAGAACTCTGAGAGACGCCCTTTAGTTCTGGCTCAAGTTGCAGGAAAGAGAACTCCTAACACTCAGAGAAAGTTGGGGAAATCCCCCAATTTTCTTTTTTTTCTTTCTTTGTTCTCTCATGCCCCAGCCACCAAGCAGTCTCACCATGGCAGTGACAGCAAGGACCCACAGGCACCTAAAACTCTGATGGAGGGTAACCTTCCTCTCCAGTTGGAGGAGCTGTGGTCCCGAGAAGGTGGGGCATACACTTGTTATTTATTTTTCTCTCTGTCCTCTCACTACTTGGCTGCAGGCACAGTTGTAGGAGGTACAAGGCAGAGCAGAGCAACTAGAGCCCCAGGTTTCCTGCTGGAAGACCAAAAAGGGGAGCCCCAGGGAACCAGAATATACCAGGGAGGTCCTGGATAAGGAGAAACTCTGGAAAGCAACCCTGTAAAGATATTTATGAACTCCCAGGTTCATCCCTGAGCTGTGTGTGTGTATCACATCCTAAACACATACCAAAGACTTTGAGAACTGAAATAAGGGATAGATCATAGCCCATGTCCTATACTGGCCAAAGAGTAGGGCATACAGGGACATACCCGAGTACCACTGCAAAGGCTTTGGAAGTGGAACTGACATTGAAATCATAACGCACAGAAGGCTGGTTAAAATGTGTGGCCTGAACCCAACTGGGCTGATTGCCTGCTTAAAAAAAGAAAAAAAAAATTAACCTTCTCTGTGGGATTTAAACAAGACAGAGTCTCATAACATACTATTCAAAATGTCCAGAATATAACCCCAAATTACTTGACATATGAAGAATCAGGAAAATTTCAACTCATTTGAGAAATGGCAATCAAAAGACACCAATGCCAAGATGATGCACATAGCAGCTATTATAAAAATGCTCCAAGAAGTAAGGGCTAGCATTCTCAAAACACATGGGAACAGTCTCAGAAAAGAAATAGAGCCTATAAAGAAGAACCAAATGGAAATTCTAGGACTGAAAAAATAATATTAATGTAGTGTATGTAATACCAGAATGGAAATCACAGAGTAAAAGAGTTGGTGAAGTTGAAGGTAGAGCAATAGAAATATCCATTCAGACCCAGAGGAAAAAAAGATTGGAAAAGAAAAACAATGAGCAGAGCCTCAGGGACCTGTGAAACTACCAAAAGTCTAACATTTGTGTCTTAAGAATCTCAGAAATAATGGCCAGAAACTCTCATATTTGGCAAAAGACATAAACCTATATATTATATAAGCTCAGCAAACCCCAAAAGGGTAAATCCAGAGAAATCTAGGCCCAGACACATCATGATTAAACTGCTAAAAACTAAAGGCAAAGAAAAGATTTTGAAAGCAGCCAGAGAACATTTTGAATGACAGCAGATTTCTCACCATAAACCACAGGGGCCAGAAGGAAACTCACAACATTCTTAAAGTGCTGAAAGAAAAGAATTGTTAACCAAACCTCTATCTATATCCAGTAAAAATATCCTTCAGTAATGAAGATGAAATAAAAACATCCTCAGATGAAGGAGAATGAAGAGAGTTTACTGCCAGTGGACCTCCTCTAAAAGAATTGCTGAAGGAAGTTCTTCAGATAGAAGAAAACATGACAGAAGGAAATTTGGAACATCAAGAATAAAAGAAAAGCAACAGTAATGGTAAATAGCTGGGTAGGTCTCCAGGAAGGGGAGACTGTTGGTCACAAGGACTATTGGTGAAGTCACATAAGGAACTTACATTTGCTTGTGACTGTGGGCTGCTATGTAGGGCATGCGTGTGCAGGAAGGACTAGTGTTAGTTTAAGGTCCCTGCAAGCCATTTGGCCAAAGTAGATGCCAAGGCAGCTACATCATGGTGTAGCTTAGCTAAACTCTCAACAGACTTGGACTGTGTTGTAAACCAACCAGACCTAGCAGCCATCTACAGAACACTCCACCCAACAACAACAGAATACACATTTTTTCCAAGCACCCATGGAACATTCACCAAGGTATACCATATCCTGGCCCATGAAACAAACCTCAGCAAATTGAAATTGAAATCATACAAAATGTGTTCTCTAACCATCATGTAATCATGCTTGAAATCAGTAGCAGAAAGACAACAAGAAATTCTCTAAACACTTGGAAAGTAGACAACCTACTTCCAAATAATTCATGGGTCAAAGAGTAAATCTCAAAGCAAATTTAAAAATACATAGAACTTAGTGAAAATGGAAATGCAACATATCAAAATATATAAGAGTCAGCTAAAGCATTTCAGAGAAGAAAATTTATAGTATAGATTCATACACAGGAAAGAAAAGTTTTCAAACCAATTAGCTAAGTTCCTACCTCAAGAAACTAGAAAAAGAAGAGCAAAATAGGCCCAGAGCAGAAGGAAGAAAGTAATAAAGAGCAGAAATTGAAAATTTAAAAGTAGGAAAAAAATTAATTAAAAAGCTGGAATTTTTGAAAAATAATTGATAAATCTCTAGCAAGGATGACAAAAATAGAGAGAAGACACAAATCACCAATATCAGGAGTGAAATAGAGGTATCACTACAGACCTGAAAACCATTAAAAGGAGAAAGGAATACTACAAACAACTTTATACTCAGAAATTTGACAACTTAGAAGATAGGGAACACGACCCAATCAAAAAATGGGCGGAAGATCTAAATAAACATTTCTCTAAAGAAGACATACAGATGGCCAAAAAGCACATGAAAAGATGCTCAACATCATTAATTATTAGAGAAATGAAAATCAAAACTATAATGGGGTATCACCTCATACCAGTCAGAATGGCCATCATCAAAAAAATCTACAAACAATAAATGTTGGAGAGGGTGTGGATAAAAGGGAACCCTCCTACACTGTTGGTCGAAAAGATACGTGCATCCCAATGTTCATTGCAGCATTATTTACAATGGCCAAGACATGGAAGCAACCTAAATGTCCATCGACAGAGGAGTGGATAAAGTAGATGTGGTACATATATACAATAGAATATTCCTCAGCCATAAAAAAGAACAAAATAATGCCATTTGCAGCAATATGGATGGACCTAGAGATTGTCATATTGAGTGAATAAGTCTGACAGAGAAAGACAAATATCATATGATATCGCTTATATGTGGAAACTAAAAAAATGGTACAAATAAACTTATTTACGAAACAGAAATAGGCACAAATGCAGAAAACAAACCTGTGGTTACCAGGGGGGAAGGGAGGGAAGGGATAAATTGGGAGACTGGGATTGACATATACATACTACTATATATAAAATAGATAACTAATAAGGACCTACTGTATAGCACAGGGAACTCAACTCAATATTCTGTAATGACCTATATGGGAAAAGAACCTAAAAAGTGGATATATGTATACGTATAACTGATTCACCTTTCTGTGTACATGAAACTAACACAACATTGTAAATCAACTATATTCCAAAAAAAGAAACAGTTTTTCAAAAGCCACTACCAGAACTCAACCCAGATGAAATAGATAATCTGAATTAGCTCTGTAACCATTAAAGACATTGAATAATAATTTTAAAGCTCCTGAAAAATAAGTCTTCACATCCAGATAGTTTCACTGGAGAATTCTACCAAATATTTAAAAAAGAATTAACACCAATTTTACAAAATCTCTTCAGAAAGAGGAGGAAACACTTCTCAACTTATTTTATAAGTAAAATAAGTTATAGTATTACCCTATACCAAAGCAAATAAAGATAGTATTAAAAAAAGAAAGAAAACTAGAGACCACTGTCTCTCATGAACTTAGACACAAAAATCCTGAACAAAATTGAGCAAACTGAATCCAGCAATGTAAAAAAAAAAATTGTACCTCATGACCAAGTGGGATTTATTCCAAGTATGCAAAGCTGGCTTAACATTCAAAAATCAATGTACTTACCATATCATCAGTCAAAGAAGAAATATCATATGATCACATCAATTCACACACACCCACACACACAATTTCACTAAATCTAACACCTATTCATAATAAAAACTCTCAGCAAATTAGGAATAGAGGGGAATTACCTCAACTTGATAAAGAACATCTACAAAAAACTTATAGATAACATTATATTCTACAGTGAAAGACTGAATGCTAGCCCCCTAAGATTGGGAACAAGGCAAGGATATCCACTTTCATTACTCAAACTCAATCTAATATTAGACATTCTAGTCACTGTAGTAAGGCAAGAAAAAGAAACCACATCCAGATTGGAATGGGAGAAGTATAACTATTTTTATTTGCAGGTGACATGATTGTCTATGTAGGAAATCCCAAGGAATCTACAAACAAACTCTTAGAACTAAAACTAATAAGTGAGTTCAGCAGGCGCGATATAAGATCAACACACAATCAGTTGCATGTCTATGTACTAACAACATGTGGAAACCAAATTTAAAATATACAATTTTTAATCAATCCAAAGAAAATGAAATACTTACACACTTCACAAAATATGTACAAGGTCTGTATGCTGAAAATTACAAAATGCTGAAAGAAATCAAAGAAGATGCAAGTAAATGGAGAGACATACTGTGTTCATAGAGTGGGAGACTCAACACAGTAAAGATTCTAATTCTCTCCAAATTGATCTATAGATTTAATGAAATTCATATCTGAACCCCAGCATGGTTTTTTATAGATAGAGAAAGCTTATTCTAAAATATATATGCAAAATCATAGGCCCTAAAATAGCTAACAGCAGTCTTTTAAAAAGAACAATAAAATTTTACCTGATATTAAAGCTTATATGTAGCTATAGTAATCAAAGCCATAGATTAATGGGAACAGAATAGAGAAGCCAGAAATAAACCCACGCAAATATGCACAACTGATTCTTGACAAAAATGCAAAAGTAATTAAATAGAATTAAAATAGCCTTTTTAACAAATAGTGCTAGAGCAGTTGGAGATCCATACACCAAAAAAATTAACCTGAACCTAAACCTCACGCCTTAATCAAAACTTAACTCAATGCATCATGGACTTAAATGTAAAACTGTGTAAAACAGGAAATCTTTTGGATCTAGGGCTAGGCAAACAGTTCTTAGATTTGAAACCAAAAACATGATCTATATGAGGAGAAATTGCTAAATTAGGTTTCATCAAAATTAAAAACTTTTGCTCAGTGGGAAATTCTGTTAAGAGAATGAAAAGATAAGCAGCAAAATGAGAAAAGATATTTTGGGGCTTCCCTGGTGGCGCGGTGGTTGAGAGTCCGCCTGCCGATGCAGGGGACGCGGGTTCGTGCCCCGGGCCGGGAAGATCCCTCATGCCGCGGAGCGGCTGGGCCCGTGAGCCATGGCCGCTGAGCCTGCGCATCCGGAGCCTGTGCTCCGTGACGGGAGAGGCCACAACAGTGAGAGGCCCGCATACTGCAAAAAAAAAAGAAAAGATATTTTGCAAGCCACGTATTCAACAGAGGACTAGTGTCTAGAATACATAAAGGGCTCTTTCAAAACTCAAAAGTAAAAAAACCAACAGTCCAAGTAGAAATGGGTAAAAGACATATATTTCAGCAAAGAGGATATACAGACAGTAGATAAATACATGAACAGATGTTCAACATCATTAACAGGGAAATGCCAACTAAAACCACAGTGAGATATCACTACACATCTATAAGAATGGCTATAATTAGGGACTTCCCTGGTGGTCCAGTGGTTAAGAATCCACCTTCCAGTGCAGGGGATACGGGTTCAATCCCTGGTCAGGGAACCAAGATCCCACGTGCTGCAGGTCAGCTAAGCTTGTGCACTGCAACTACTGAGCATTTGAGCCACAACTAGAGAGCCTGTGTGCCACAACTACAGAGAACCCGAGCACCGCAACAAAGAGCCCGTGCGCCGCAACAAAAGATCCCGCCTGCTGCAACTAAGACCTGACACAGCCAAAAATAAATAAATATTTTTTTAAAAAGAATGGCTATAATTTAAAATATGTAGTGATAACACCAAATGCCAGTGAGGGTGAGGAGAAACTGGATCATTCATACATTGCTGGTAGGAATGTAAATTGGTACAGCTACTCTGGAAAACAGTTTGGCAGTTTCTTAAACTAAACATGCAGTTACACTCCTGGCCGTTTTCCCCAGCGAAACGAAAACTTGTTCACAGAAAAATCTGAATATGAATGTAGCAGCTTTATTTGTAATAGTCGAAAACTAGAAACAATCCAGGTGTCCTTCAGTGGGTGAACGGTTAAACAACCTGGTATTCCATAGTGTGAAATACTACTCAGCAATAAAAAGGAACAAAATATTCATGCATGCAACAATTTGGATGAATCTCCAGAGCACTATGATTGAAGAAAGGCAATCCCCATAGGTTGCATACTGTATGATTTCATTTACATAATATTCTTGAAATGATAAAGTTATAGAAGCAGAACAGACTAATGGTGGCTGGAGGTTAGGGATAGCTCTGGGGTATGGTGGGGAGGAAGGAGGTAAGTGTGTTTATAAAAAGGGACATACAGGGATTGTTGTGATGGGAACTCTCCTGTATCCTGACTGTGGTTGTGTCTCTCAGGAACCTCCTGTGTGATAAAATCTCATAGAACTAAACACACACACACACACACACAGAGTACATGTAAGACCAGGGACATCTGAATAAAATTCATGGATTTTATCAATGTCAACATCCTGATTATGATATTATACTATAGTTTTTCAAGGTATTACCATTGGGGAAAAAGGTAAAAGTTACACAGAATCTCTCTGTTACTTCTTACAACCACATGTGGACCTATAATTATATCAAATTAAAAGTTTAATTAAATGAAAACATTTAATGTTTTAAATGGAAGGAAAAATATATAAGTGGGAAACAGTGGGAAGGAGGAAGGAAGGAGAGGGGAAGGGAGACAGGAAGAAAGAAATGTTGCAACCGTTAGGTCCCAACATCCTGCTACACAGCTTTCATTTGCATTAGCCTACTTACTCTTCCCAATAACCCCATGAAGTAACATTATGCCTGCATTTTTCAGAGCTTTCCACCTAGGCCCTGTGATTCCAAATTGAATGCTCTTTCTATTATACGTCACTTCTTTTTGTAGGAAAGAACTCTTGGGGCGGGCTGGGCGGTGGGGAGGACACATTGCAAAGAGAAACCTGTTTCAGCTTGCAATAATCAATACTGCTCAGGGGAATGTTTTCCTACTCAAATTTTTCTTCAGGATTACTTAAACCTCCTTGTTCCTGAAGCTGTAGATTAGAGAACTAAGGCACAACCCTACCCCACAACTCAACAAACAAACAAAAATTTAAAGGATAAAATATAATTAAATATAGAAAATTTAATATTTTCTTACCTTAACCCAGTGGATCCTCCTTTTTTTGAAGAACACTGACCTGTTCCATAGCTTATAATTGTGAAGAAAAACAATTTAACTTAGCGGTCATATTTAAAGGACTTTTTTTTTATTTTTCAGCATTAAAATCCATGACTTGGCAGAATTAAAAGACATGTATGCTATAATCAACTTGGATGATGAAAATAAAGGTACTGATTTTTCTGTAGCAGAATGACATTTTATTGTTTCGATTACAGAGAGTAATGTGTTACTGTATGGTTTGCATTAATTATAGGAGGAATAAAATTAACACCTTTCACTAGAGTTCCCTAAGATAGCCTCCTTATTTCAGTAATTATGTTGAGTCATACTCCTTGACTAGAAGCATATAAGTCCAGTTTGATTCAAAGATTTCTGGTGCATTTTATCCCAAATCCAGTTGCAAAAACTAAATTCTTACATACCTTCCCTTTGAGCCAGTGTTGAATGAATCAGGGCTCATGTTCATAAGCCAATCCATGATGAATGTCCTAGTCTAAATAAAGACTATTTAAACTACTTTTAAAATCTGAAGATTTTTATGCCTCTGGCAGCTTAAGTGAAAAGAGTTGCTTGTTTGCCTGCAACAGTATCTCTGTTTTTTTTTTTTTTTTTGCGGTACGCGGGCCTCTCACTGCTGTGGCCTCTCCCGCCGCGGAGCCCAGGCCCCGGACGCACAGGCTCAGCGGCCATGGCTCATGGGCGCAGCCGCTCCGCGGCACGCGGGATCCTCCCGGACCGGGGCACGAACCCGCGTCCCCTGCATCGGCAGGCGGACTCTCAACCACTGCGCCACCAGGGAAGCCCAGTATCTCTATTTTTGAATAATCCTTTATTATGTCCATTATTTCAGGGTTGGGCACCTTGTCCTGGACAGATGATGGTCAGTTGCTGGCACTGTCTACCCAGAGGGGATCGCTCCATGTTTTCCTGACCAAGCTCCCTGTCCTCGGGGATGCCTGCAGCACCAGGATTGCATATCTCACCTCCCTCCTTGAAGTCACCATAGCCAACCCTGTTGAAGGAGTATGAAAATGCTGTTATTTTTATTTATTAATAAAATCAAAACAGTTTCAGCGGTTAACTACTGTTATTTTTCTCTATTATAGGAGCTACCAGTCACAGTTTCTGTGGATGTGGAACCCAACTTTATAGCAGTAGGGCTTTATCATCTGGCTGTGGGAATGAATAATCGAGCTTGGTTTTATGTCCTTGGAGAGAACGGCAAGTCTAAATCCAGTTGTTTTCTTATCTAACGTATAATTTGTTTTTATTTGGGAAGCACTGACAGTTTCTTTTAAGACCAAGTCTTTCACTCTTTTTCTTCAGACATCTCTTTCTTAGCTTAAATGGTTTTGCAAATCTTCTAAAAAATTTGCATAGTTTTTGGAAAGGTTTTATTCTTTACCTTTGTTGTGAAGACACCATGGTATAGTGGGGCAGAGTGTGATCTTTAGAATTGGGCCCTGGGTTCAAATTCCCTTCTGCCCCTTTTAGCTGGGTGCCTGTAGACAAATTCTTTACCCCTCTGAGCCTTGCTTTACTTATCTGGAAAATGAGGATTCTTCTACTTACGAGGAAAATTAAATGAAATAAAATGTGTGATCTGCTTTTGCACACAGTCTTTCTTAGGCACTTCTTGGTCTGGTGGGTACTTAGTAAATGTTGATTCCCTCCCCCGCTTTATTCTTTGAAAAATGACCATTAGCATCTGAAGGGAGCCTTGCTTTTTCTTCCCCTCCTTCCTCCTCTCCACCCCTTTCCCCACTGGAGGTCAGATATCCCTCAGGAACAGAGCCAACCTGAGAATTATCCTTAGATGTTCTATTAAGCTTATTGTCACTAAGGTTTAATTTTTGGTTGTTTTGCATGTGATTTTATTTTACATTACTTTGTTTCATGTGAACCACTATGAAATTCCTGAAGGCAAATTTATATGGCAACTAAGATTTTCTTTAGAATGGCTAAAATAAAAATTTTAGGTTCAGACTATTCTTGCAAAGGCACACGTTTAAAACTTATTTGCAAATCATTAATTAGATCATTTTATTTATATTTTAATGTGTTTGGTTTTGTTTTAATTGCTGCAGCTGTTAAAAAATTGAAAGATGTGGAGTATCTGGGGACAGTAGCCAGCGTTTGCCTTCATTCTGACTATGCAGCTGCACTTTTTGAAGGCAAAGTCCAGTTACATTTGGTAAGTATAATTTTGATGTCCTGAGGCCTGCTCAGGTAAGTGACGAACAGCCTAATGTTTTATTATCAAGAACTTTGGTCAAGAAGCGACCATATGCTTTGTGACCACCTAGAGGAGTGGGATAGGGAGGATTGGAGGGAGCACAAGAGGGAGGGGTTATGGGAATAAATGTATATGTGCAGCTGATTAACTTTGTTATACAGCAGAAATTAACACACCATTGTAAAGCAATGATACTCCAATAAAGATGTTAAAAAAACAAACAAAAAACAGCATTAGGGTGAAAACTAGGAAATCTGAATAAAGTATGGAGTTATGTTATAAATGATGTATCAATATTGGTTATTATTTGTGATAAACGTACCATACTCATGTACCGCGTCAGTGATCGGGGAAACCAGGTGTGGGGTATATGAGAACTCTACTATCTTCACACCTTTTCTGAAAATCTAAAAGCATTCTAAAATAAAGATTTATTTTTAAAAAATAAAAAAAATAAAGAAGCAACCATATGACAGATTAGCTAGAAAGCCAGATGTGGATAAAGGATTAACAGAACTCCTTACCCTTCTGCACAAGCTGTTCAGTTGACTCCCAAGCTCTGTTCCCATGAAACCTGACAGAGTTTCAGCTGTGCTACTCACAACATTGCTTATGGTAAAAATGACTGTGTAGACTGCATCTAGGAGGAACTATAAGTAAATTGTAAAAACTGATGGGAATGCCATACGTCTGGCTTCCTGGAATGCACTGACCCATGTATTTGGGCATGTCACTTGTGGGGATCTTGAAACTGTGCCTGTTGAGTTGCTCAAGACGTATTGGCCCCTGAAATATGAGACTTCTCAACCAGGGCATCTCCCACATCTGTTTCTTGGCTCTTTGCTTCTGGGAAGCCAAAGAGACTAGCTACTAGACAACTGCAGAGCCTGCTACGGAGACTATTCCCATTAAAAGGGATGTTTAATGTGCCCTGCTGGCAAGCTGGGTTCCTTCCTGATATCTTTCTGAGTAAACTGATCTGTGATAGTTTGGTCAGTCTGAATGTTGAGCAGAACTTAAGAAAAAGACTCTCCCCTACCCCTTAGATGTTGCAAACCAGGTTTATTCAGATAAATCTATGATCCACTATTATTCTTTATGTTTTAGATAGAAAGTGAAATGTTGGATGCTCAAGAAGAACGTGAGACTCGACTTTTCCCAGCAGTGGATGATAAGTGCCGTATTTTATGTCATGCCTTAACTGGTGATTTCCTTATCTATGGCACAGATGTACGTATTGTCTTCCTTAATATAGGACATGGGGGAATTTCTCATTTTTACTTTGTAATTTGTTTATTTATATGTGTTTATATACATCTATTATATAGATATCATATGTGTAATTGCAAACATTATATACTTATGTAGAGCACATAGGTGGCCTGATTTGCCAGTGTCAAGTGCTTTTGTAACTATAAGCAATTTTGATGGCACAACGGCCTTGGAGTCTGGACAGTCTGGGCTCAGATACTAGCTCTCTTACTTGCTACTTCCTGCTTGACACCTCCCAGCCTCATTTTCCTTATCTAGATTCTCTAAGGATTTAATTTGATGACAAATGTAAAACACGTCATTCAACTTTAGCTCTCCAGTGCCTACATTTAGTGGGCATTTAATTAAAATTAATTGAATATTGAGAATCCCACTTCAATTTTTTGTCTTTTGAACCACCAATACCCTGTACTCCTAAATATTACATTAGCCACATATACATAAAACATAGTTTAGTAATAGCATCTTATATTTATAAAAAGTTTTCAGAGTTTTTCAAAGCATATCATACCTCTTACCTTGCTTAGCCTCTAGAAGAATTCAGTAAAGTTGGTCTAAAAAAAAAAAGCATTGTTTTCCACATTAGAAAACAATTATTCACTGTTTCAAAGGTTCCATTTTCTCATACTGTTTTTTAAACCGAGCATATTTTAAAACATGCTTATTGCCAGAAGAGAGACTTTTTAAATTTAAGTTTGACCTAAAATAATGAGTCTTTGAGCTATATACACAAGTAGGGTAGGTTTCATGTATCAGGTAAAGTGGTAAATGATACGGTAAATAAGTAGTAAATATAGTCATAAATATATAAGCAGAAAAGTTTTAGAGATAAGGATACTGAAGATTGAGAAGTTAGTAAGTTTGTAGTAGAGGTGAACTTAACAAGCAAGATTTTCTGATGGAAAATCTACTCTTCCCACTGTGCCACACAGCATTGTGAAGTAAGAACTCAAAGTGTAGTAATCTGCCAATAACGTAGCATTTATCTCTATCTCAGTTTCTTTTTTTTATTGAGGTATAATTGACATATAACATTATATTAGTTTCAGGTGTGCAGCATAATGATTCAGTATTTGTACATATTGCAAAATGGTAACCCTCTAGTTAACATCCATCACCACACACAGTTACAAAATCTTTTTTTCCTATAAAATATCTCATTCTTGAGTGATTCTAAAATATCGGGGTTTTTTAGCAGCTTTATTGAAGTATAATTGTTATACAATAAACCACACTATTGAAAGTCTATAATTTGATAAGTTTTGACATATGTATATCCTGTGAAAACACCATCAACTTAATCAAAATAGTGAACATATTCATCATCCTCAAAAGTTTTCTCATGACCCTTTATGATTCCTTCTTCCCGTCCCTCCCCACTCAGTGCTTTCTGTCACTATAAATGAGTTTGTCTTTTCTAGAGTTGTATATAAATGGAATCATATAGTAGGCACTCCTTTTGTCTGGCTCAGTATAGTTATTTTGAGATTCATCCATGTTGGTGTGTGTGTCAATAGTTCATTCCTTTTTCTTGCTGGGTAGTATTCCACAGTATGCATATATCATAATTTGCTTATCCATGAACCTATGGATGGACTTTGGTGTTACTTCCAGTTTGGAATATTTACAAATAAAGCTGCTATAAACAAATTTGTATTCAAGTCTTTGTATAGACATATGCTTTCTTTTCTCTTGGATAAATGCCGAGAAGTAGAATGATATGTCATATAGCAAGTGTATGTTTAACCTTTTAAGAAACTGACAGACTCTTTTCTAAATTAATTGGTTGTACCATTTTACATTCCCATCAACAATGTATGAGTGCTCCAATTCCTCTACATCCTCACTAACACTTGATATGATCGGTCTTTTACATTTTAGCCACTCTAATAAGTGTGTAGCGATACCTCATTATGATTTTAATTTGCATTTCACTAACGGACTAATGATGTAGAACATCTTTTCATATGCTTATTTGCTAGCTGTATATCTTTGGTGAAGTGTCCAAGTTTTTTGACCATTTCTTTTTTTTTTAATTTATTTTATTCATTTATTTTTGGCTGCATTGGGTCTTTGTTGCTGCGCGCAGGCTTTCTCCAGTTGCAGCGAGCAGGGGCTACTCCTCGTTGTGGTGCACAGGCTTCTCGTTGCAGAGCACAGGCTCTAGGCACGCAGGCTTCAGTAGTTGTTGCACGTGGGCTCAGTAGTTGTGGTTTGAGGTCTTTAGAGCGCAGGCTCAGTAGTTGTGGCACACGGGCTTAGTTGCTCCGTGGCATGTGGGATCTTCTCAGACCAGGGCTTGAACCCATGTCCCCTGCATTGGCAGGTGAATTCTTAACCACTGCACCACCAGGGAAGCCCTTGACCATTTCTTAATTGGATTGTTTGTTTTCTTATTGAGCGTTGACATTTTGGATTCAAGTCCTTTATCGGATATATGCTTCGCAAGTATTTTCCACCCAGTGCGTGAGTTGTCTTTTCAGTCTGTTAGCAGTGTCTTTCAAAGAGGAGAATTAAAAAATTTTGACCAGGTCCAGTTTATCAATTAATTTTTTTATAGGTTGTGCTTTGGGTGTCATATTGAAGAAATTTTTGCCTAACCCAAGGTCACAAAGTTTTTCTCTTATGTTTTCTTTTAGAAGCTTTCCACTTTTATGTTTTACATTGAGGTCTGTGATCCATTTTGAGTTAATTTTTGTTTATGCTGTGAGATATGGATCAAGTATTGTGGGTTTTTTCCCTGCATATAGCTATTCGGTTGTTCCAGCAACATTTGTTGAAAACACTATTATTCTGTTGAGTCGATTTTGTACTTTTGTCAAAAATCAATTGTCCATAAATGCACAGATCTTTTTCTGGACTCTCTGTTCATTCTCTTGATCTGTTTATCTGTCTTTACATCAGTATCACACTGTTTTGATTACTGTAGCTTTATAATAAGTCTTGAAATCAGGTAGTGTTAGCCCTCTAACTTTTGTGTTTCCTTTTCAAAGTTGTTTTGGCTATCCTCAGTTTTTTGTATTCCCAGTTAAATTTTACAATAAGTTTGTCCAGTTTTACAAAAAGCCTGCTGGGATTTTTATTGGGATCATTGTTGAACTTACAGATCAACTGCCATCGTAACAATATTGAGTCTTCCCACCAAGGAACAATATATATATCTTCATTTGTTTAGATTTTCTTTAATTTCTCTTAGCAGTGTTTTGGAGTTTTCTGTGTACAGGTCTTTCACATCTTGTTTCAGATTTATAAGTATTTCATATTTTGGGTACTCCTATACATGGTATTGCTTTTTTATTTCGATTTCTGATTATTCATTTCTAGCATATAGACATGCAACTGACTTTTGTATATTCATCTTGTATCCTGAAACCTAGCTAAACTCACTAGTTCTAGTAGCATTTTTTTTGGTAGATTCCATTGGATTTTCTATATAGATGATCATGTCATCTGCTAATAAAGATAGTTTTACCTCTTCCTTTTCAGTCTGCCTTCTATTCCAATACGTTGTTAGATAAAAGCAATGAGAGTAGATGTCTTCGTCTTGTTCTTGACCATTAAGTATGATGTTAGCTGTAGGTCTTTTACAGATTCTTGTTATCAGGTTGAAGAAGTTTTCTTCTATTCCTAGTTTACTAAGAATTTCTATGGATGTTGGATTTTATCAAATGCTTTTTCTCCATCTATCGAAATGATCACATGGGTTTTCTTTTTTAGTTTGTTTATAATTTGTGGATTATATTAACTAATTTTCTAGTGTTAAGCCAACTCAGCATTCCTGGGATAACCCCCGCTTGATCATGATGTATTCTTCTTTTTATACATTGTTGAATTCATGTGCTAAAGTTTTATTTCAAATCTTTATATCTGTGTACATGAGGGACATTGGTCTGCTGTTTTCTTTTCCTATGATGCCTTTGTCTGATTTTAGTATCAGGATAATGATCATAGAATGAGTTAGTCATCTTCAATTTTCTGGAAGAGTTGATTAGAATTAGTGTTTTGTTTTTTGTTTGTTTTTTGCTTAAATGTTTGAAAGAATGTGCCAGTGAAGCCTATTGGGTGATCAAGCAATTCCTAGCAGCAGTTGAGTAGTACCTGCTAGGTTGGCTTGCTGCACTTCCATAGATTCAGCTGGTAAGGAGGAAGCAGTCCCAAATAGATGTATACAGCAAAGGCAAGATCATGTTATTAGAGCTTCCCACATCCTTAGTGCCACAGGATAATACCAAACTGAAGGGGTCAGACACTCTTCTATGTACTCTGTGGTGGAGGACTCAACTCTGCTACAACTAAGCAGTTTATACTCTGCAGCTATACACTAAGGAAGATGAATTGGACAATCCAAGATGAATTGGGCATCATTGGAACCAGGGAAGCAGCTGAGAAATTCCTCATGGAAGTCTCCCACAAGACAGAGAGGTGGATGAGAAATGACTCGGTGACAGATTTTCACAAGAGTGCCCATCTCACCATGTTCCTTGTAAGATAACAGAGGATTCTGCCAAGACATGGGTCAGACTACAGTTGAGCCTTGACTCTGTGGCATTGCAAAGTAGCCAGGTGCCATGGTGGAGCTGTTTTCCTACGAAGCCTTCTGGGCCTGGAGTTTTTTTATGGGAAGATTTTAAACTATAAATTTAATTCCTATAATCAATATCAAAATATTTGGGTTATCTGTTTTTTCCATGAGTGAGCTTTGGTAGTTTGTGTTTTTCAAGGAATTTGTCCAGTTATCTAAATTATCAAATGTATAGGCATAAAATTATTCATAATATTCCTTATTATCCTTTTAAATATTTGTAGAATCTGTAGTAATATCACCTGTTTCTTTCCTGATTTGGGTAATTTGTGTCATTCTTCCTGATTGGTCTGCCTGGAGGTTTATCAATTTTATTTTATCAATCTTTTAGAAGAATACAACTTTTTTGTTTCATTGATTTTTCTCTGTTGTTTTCTGTTTTCTGTTTCATTGATTTCTGCTCTGATCTTTATTTCATTTCTCCTGCTTATTTTGGCTTTAATTTGTTCTTTTTCTAGTTTCTTAAGATGGAAGCTGAGTTCATACAATTCTTTTCTAATATACTCCCTTAGTGCTAGATATTTTCCCCTAAGTACTATCTTAGCAACATCCCGCAAATTCTGATATGTTGTGTTTTATTTTTATTCAGTTCAAAATGTTTTACAATTTCTCTTTTAATTTCTTCTCTGATTCATGGGTTATTTAGAAGTCTGGTGTTTAGTTTTCTAACAATCGAGATTTTACAGAGATCTTTCTGTTATTGATTTCTGATTTAGTTCTGTTATGGTCAGTGAACATACTTTGTATGACTTGAATCCTTTTAAATTTGTGGGACTTACTTTATGGTAGAGAGTGTGATCTATCTTGGTAAATGTTCTTGTGTATTTGGAAAGAATATGCTGTTCTAGAATGTCAGACCAAGGTGGTTGATAATGTTCAAGACTTCTGCAACTATATATATACTTGTTCTGTCAGTTATTGAGAACATGGTATTGAAAAGTCAGATTACAATTGTGGATTTGTCTATTTCTCTTTGCAGTTCTGTCAATTTTTAAATTTATTTATGTGTATTGAAGCTCTGTTATTAGGTACGTAACCATTTAGGATGGTTATGTTCTCTTCATAAATTAGCCCCTTTATCATTTTGAAATGACCCATTTTATCCCTGGCAATAGTATTTGCTCTGGAATTGATTTTGCCTGATATTAATATAGCCATTCTAGTTTTTTAGAATGTTACCCTGGTATATATTTTTCCATTCTTTTATTTTTAACCTTTTGTGTCTTTATATGTAAAATATTTTTCTTGTAGGCACCATATTAATTCTCACAATTTGACAAACTCTGCCTTTTAATTACATTGTTCATTTTTTTAATTTTTTAATAAATGTATTTATTTTTGGTTGTGTTGGGTCTTCGTTGCTGCACGTGGGCTTTCTCTAGCTGCGGCGAGTGGGGGCTACTCTTCATTGCAGTGCACAAGCTCCTCATTGCGGTGGCTTCTCGTTGCAGAGCACGGGCTCTAGGCGTGCGGGCTTCAGTATTTGTTGCACATGGGCTCAGTAGTTGTGGCTCGTGGGCCCTAGAACTCAGGCTCAGTAGTTGAGGCACACGGGCTTAGTTGCACCACGGCATGTGGGATCTTCCTGGACCAGGGCTTGAACCCATGTCCCCTGCATTGGCAGGTAGATCCTTAACCACTGTGCCACCAGGGAAGTCCAATTATGTTGTTTAGACTTTTGAATTTAATGAGATTATCTCTGTGTTTAGGTTCAATCTACTATCTCGCTATTTGTTTTCTATTTGTCCCATCTCTTCTTTGTTGCCTTTTTCCTCTTCTTTTGCCTTCTTTTGGATTGTGTATTTTTTATTATTCAATTTTATCTCATTCATTGACCTTATTAGCTACAACTCTTATTTTAGTGGTTGTTCTAGGTTTTGTAGTATACATCCTTAATTTATCACAGGCTACCTTCAAGTGACATTATACCTTGTTAGGTATAGAGAATAGTATAAGTTCATTTATTAGAATAGTATGTGTCCCCTCCTACCTCTGCTGTTGCTGTCATACATTTTACTTTTACAGGTGTCATAAACCCCATAATACAATGATATTAGTTTTGTTTAAACAATCAATTAAGAGATTTACATAATAAAAAATATCTTATATATTTCTCCATATAGTTTCCATTTTTGGTGCCCTTCATTCTATTATGTGGATCCATAGTTCTAGCTGGTATCATTTTCCTTCCACTAAAGGACTTCCTTTATCACTGTTTGTAGTGCTGGTCTGCTGGTGATGAATTCTTTTGCTTTCGTGTCTGAAAACATCTTTATTTCACCTGCATTTTTGAAAAATATTTTTGCTAGATATAGAATTGTAGGTTGAGTTTTTTCTTTCAGTACTTTAAAGATGTTGCTCCTCTGTCTTCTTGCCTGCATTATTTCTAATGAGAAATCGGTCATCTTTATCTTGTTCCTCTGTGTGTAAGCAGTCTTTTTCCCCTGGCTTCTTTTAATACTTTATCACTGGTTTTGAGCAATTTGATTGTGATCTGTCTTGATGTAAGTTTTTTCATATTTCTTGTGCTTGAGGTTGTTGAATCCAAGGGTTTATAGTTTTAATAAAATTTGGAATATTTTCAGCCATTATTTCTTCAAATATTTTTTTCTCCCTCTGTTTGCATTCCAATTTCAGAAACTCCAATTATACATATATTAAACCACTTTAAATTATCCCACAGTTGATGCTCTTTAAATTTTTCTTTTCTTCTCAATTTCATTTTGGATAATTTCTACTGCTGTATTTCAAGGTCACTAGCCTTTTTTTCTGTCATGTTTAATCTGCCAGTAGTTTCATCCATCGTATTTTTCATTTCAGACATGGTAGCTCACCTGCAGAAGATATATTAGAGTCTGTTTTTGTACCTTCCATGTCTCCAGTTACCTTTTTAAACATATGCCATGCAGTGATATTAACTGTTTTAGTTACATTGTCTGCTAATTCTAATATCCGGGTCAGTTTTGATTGATCAGTTATTCTCCTTAATATGGGTTATGTTTTCCTACTTCTTTGCACTCATGGTACTTTTACCTTTTGGGGTGCTGGATGTTTTTGTATTCCTAAAAATACCCTTCAGCTTTGTTCTGGGATGCAGTTAATTTGCTTGGAAACAGTTTGACCCTTTTGAGTCTGATTTTGTGATTTGTTAGGTAGATGTGAAACACTGCTTAGTCTACAGCTGATTACTTCCCACTTTTGAGGCAAGATCTTCCTGAATACTCTACCCAATATCCCATGAATTATGTTTTCCAATCTGGCTATTGGGAACAGTCACTCTTCCCAGTCCTGTGTGAGTGCCAGTCACTGTTCACTCTCATCCTTTTGGATGGTTCTTTTTCCTGGCTTCAGCAGTTTTCTCATATTTATGCAGTGATTAGTTCTCTGCTGAAGACTCAAGGTAGACCCTCTGAAGATCTCCAAGCTTCTCTCTCAGTGCAGCTTTCTCCTCTCTGGTACTATACCCTACAAAGTCTAGCCGCCTCCTTCCCTGCCCCCACTGGATTCTCAGCTCTATCTCCTCACCTCAGGAAATCATCCTTCACCTGCATTTTCCCTCCCTTTGCCATAGCTTGACAACTCTCTCAAGGTGAAAGCTGGAGCATTCATAGGACTTACCTTGTTTGTTTCCCATTTCTCAGAGATCATTGTCCTTTGTTGCCTTATTCCAATATCTCAAAAAATGTTTTTTCATGTATTTTGTCTGTTATTTTTGGTCATTTTGGGTGGGAAAGTTAAATCATGTCTGTTATTCCATCTTGGCCTGAATAGAAATCTAAGATATTATCATGTGTTTTTATTTCAATTAAACTTTTTATTTTGAGATCATCATAGATTCACATGAAGTTGTAAGAAACAATACAGAGAGATCCTAATAAACCCTTTTCCTAGTTTCCCCCAATGGTAATATTACATTGCATATCACAACCAGGGTATTGACATTAATAGTCAAGATACAGAACAATTCTGTCACTATAAGGATCCTTCATGTTGCTGTTTTATCTCCACATCCACTTTCCTCCTGCCCCCACCTCATCCTTAATCCCTGGTAACAAATAATCTGGCTTTTCTGGTGTATTCCAATGATCTATGTGTCTATCCCTCCACAAGTACTACAGAATCTTGATGGCTGTAGCTATAAAAAAAAAGTCTTGAAATTTAATAGACTAATTTTCCCACTATATTTTTTCAAAACTGTTTTAGCTATTGTAGTTCCTTTGCCGGTCCATATAAATTTTAGAATAATCTTGTCTGTGTCTACAAAAATATCTTGTTGAGATTTTTGTTGGAATTATATTAAACTTATATATAAGTTCAGGAGAAGTAACATGTTTACTATGACACCAATCCATGAATACAGTACACCTCTCCATACAGTACACCTCTCCACTCAAATGTTCTTTCATTCTTTCATTAGTGTTTTTTAGTTTTCAGTGCACAAATCCTATGCATGCTTTGTTGAATTTACACCTAAGTATTTAATTTTTTTGAGTGATTGTAAATGATATATTTTTAAATTTTGATGTCTACATGTTTTTTGCTAACATATAGAACTACAATTGATTGTATCTGGTGGGTTTTGGTTTATTTTTTATTTTAAACTTAATTTTCTAATTTATCTATTAATTAACAGCAAAAATATTTAAAGTAACATGACTTGAAAGTCACTCTTAAACAATAAGGGTATTTCTTGCACGTGGAAAATCTGAAAAATCAATTAAGCTTTAATATCACTAAGAATGTTAGAATTAATAGACTTTAATCACATGTGCATTTTCATTTTACTTATTTTCTTGGGTCTGTACTTTGCTCATATAGTAAATATTATTCTTAGATTCTTCCTTGGTCAAAAATACGAAATTTTTTTTCTTTAAGTTAGGATATATGTTTAACATAAATGCTGAAAGTCTGTATCTTCTTGACAACCTTTTATTTCTATGACTGTATTTTTTTTAGACTGGTGTCATTCAGTATTTCTACATTGAAGATTGGCAATTTGTTAATGATTATCGACATCCTGTCAGTGTGAAAAAGATTTTTCCTGACCCAAATGGGACCAGATTAGTTTTCATTGATGAAAAAAGTGATGGATATGTCTACTGTCCAGTAAGTCAAGAAAAGTTTTCAAATGCTTGTCTTTAAAAAATGCAACATATGAAGAAAAAAGTATTTTTAAAATATATTCCATATATAAGATCATTTTCTCTTAAACCTTGCCAAGGATTGTAGTACTTTGTTATCATGTTTGTGATATCATGTTTGTGATCCGTTTTCTTGACTATTTACATCAAGAAAAGTTTTTCCATTATTTTGCCATTTTTCATTGTTAAAAATTTTCAGATAGATTTTTTAGTGGAAAGAGTAGTTGTTATATTCTGCACCATTTTTAACCTTATTTACTGCACAGTATTACAGTGTATCTTCAGGTACATGAGATTTCTCTCTAGAAATGTAATAGCTTCAGAGGGCAGGGACTGTTCTCTGTCCTTTTTGCCCACCTCAGTTGATTTCCCTCTTCCCTTAAAGATCCTGAACATAAAAGAAAGGTATTTTTGTATTAAGTGATTGAAAACAGATGAACCCATTTTTAGACTTAGTTACTCTTATTTTTAAACATCCTTAACTTTTTTGAGAATAGATTTAGATAAAGGAGATGTTGTGTTTTTACATCATCTACTATATTTGAATTTTTCTTTTTTTTTTTTTGTTTTTTTTTTTGCGGTACGCGGGCCTCTCACTGTTGTGGCCTCTCCCGTTGCGGAGCACAGGCTCCGGACGCGCAGGCTCAGCGGCCATGGCTCACGGGCCCAGCCGCTCCGCGGCATGTGGGATCCTCCCAGACCGGGCACAAACCCGCGTCCCCTGCATCAGCAGGTGGACTCTCAACCACTGCGCCACCAGGGAAGCCCTCATTTATTTTTGATATCCAGTTAATGATTTGTATGTTGTTGGTCACAGTTCACACAGCCTACAGCTGCTCTTGGACCCACCCTTAATAACTGTTCCCTAGGCGTCTGTGCTTCACCACAGTGAAGACATGATTCAATGAAGACAGCTCTCCCCTCACAGTACACTCTCCTAGATATAAAGACTTTCTTTCCTTCCATTTCTGTCTCTCTCTTCCTCTCCTCCCTTCCTTTCTTTATCTTCCCTTCATTTTTTTTCTTTCTCTTTTATTTCTTTGACAAATGTAACAGGTTTCCATGGGTGTCTGAATTATTTATGCCAAATTCCTAATATTCTAGTTCTTATTCAACCCATTTCTCAATCACAAAACAAATGAGGACAAATGACCTAAATAAAAAGATGACCTTGCGTCCCCTCTACTTAAGAAGGAAATTCAATCTGTAGAGATTTCCTTTCTGGAACAGGGTATGCGGGGTTAAGCTGCCTTGCTTCCTATGTGGGTTCACCCCAGGTGGAGTCTGCTGTTTAGACAGGGTGCACAAGAGGGTAGCAGGGTGCAGTGGGCATCTGACAGGACTGAGAGTGAGAAGTGGGATCTGACGGCTCGGAGAAGGGCCAGGGGTAAGACCTGTCCCGAACAAGTTGATGCTTTTTTCTTTCTCCTTTTACAGTTCTCCTTTCCTTGATAATTTCTGTCAAAGAGGCTAGTGTGACCTCCTTCCTGGGGTTGGGATGAGCTTTCAGTGAGCTGATTTTTCCAAACATATTATCAGGCCTAGGGTAGCTATTTAGCAGGGGTTAGTTAAAGCTCTGCCCTCTTTACCTCTTTATCACAACTTAAAACCCTCACATTCCAGAATTTTGTCACCTGTTGCTGTTCATCCCCAATCCCTTTTCCAAGTCTAACCTGAAACTCAGTTAAGGTAAAAATAAAAACCCTGGTGAAACAAATCCGCACAAAAGAATGACTCCACGAGGGCATAGCCCCTCCCTAACCCAGCATGGGGTTGGGTGTGAACTTCTTTCCAAGTTAGGGTCTCATTGGTAGGTTAGAGTTTTAGGTTGTTGGATAAGATATCCGAGGGGCGTGTGGTACCCACAGGAGCAGTCCCTCTTTTAAATAATACCCAGTCTTGCCTAGGAGTAAGGCCAGCCTGGCAGGGAAGGGAAAGGGGTGCTTGTGGTGCAGAGCCTCCCCACACCTCAGACACAAGAGGAAGCTATGCTAAGGCCCTTGGACTCTTGACCAGAGTGCTGTGCATTTTTTTTTTTTAAACACTCACCCTGTCATAGTGTGCTCCTATTGCAGCTTACTTTTTCATCCAACTTCAAAGTGAGAAAAACATTGCTTCTGTGATGTACATATATGAAAGTATATAATAATTCAAACCACAACTATTTCTCTTTAAAATTCCCGTATATACTCGCAATTTCTCTTCATGTGTACATTTATTCAACCTCTTTTCCCTCACTGTGTGGATGGCAAGGAAGTGACTCCTGTCATACATTAGAATTGGGAGAGATGGCTTTTTTCTTACATGTGCCCTAATGAAAACCTTGCACCCCATCACTCCCTAAATACCCATAAAGGATGACTTGTGATATACTGTAGGAAGTTCATAAACAGAGGCAGTAGAGTATAGTAGTTTAGTGCATGGGCAGACAGACAAACCTGGATTTGAGATTAGTAATAATGACAACTAATATTTCCATGCTGAGTATGCTGTACATATATCAGGGATTTCTTTTAATCCTTAAAGCAGCCCCAGAGATAAATACTCCTATCTTACCATTTTACAGGTGGAGAAATTAAGGCATAGAAAAGGTAAGTCACTTGTCCAAAGTCACACAGTCAGCACATGGTATCAGTGGTGTGAGACTAGGCCAGCTTCCTCCAGGGCTCTCACTTTGATTGGATTCCCAGTTTCCCCATCTATAAAATGAAAATGGTTCCAGTACCTACTTTGTAGATTGTATAAAAATTAAATGGGATAATGCACATAAAGCTTTCAGTACAGCATCTGCCACATAGTAAGCGTTTAACAAATGGTTAGTATGACATAGTGGCCAGAAGCATAGACTGTGGAGCTAGACTGCCTGGTTCAAATCCTGACTCTTCAACATATTAGCTGTGTGACTTTGGGCAGATTTCTGTGTGCCTGTTTCTTCATCTGCAAAATGGGCATAATAGAATCTGTCTTATAGAGTAAGAGATTAGAATTCAATATATTAAATTATAATCTGTTAAATTATATATATACTTACATATCTTAAAGTAATTCTATATATTAAATTCAGTAAGTATAATTTACAAAAAGTAATTTATAAGGTAAATTAAGTAAATATAAGTAAAATAAGTATAATTAAATATAAGTACACTACTTGGTAAGCAACACTATCCAATAGTAATGTAATTTGAACTACATATATAATTTTCTACTAGTCACATTTTTTTAAAAAGGTAAAAAAACAGGTGAAATTAATTTTAGTAATATTTTTAATTTAACCCAATATTATCATTTCAGTATGGAATCAACATAAAAATTATTAATGAGATGTTTTACACTCTTTTATTCATACTAACTCCTTGAGATCTGGTGGGTAGTTTACACTTACCCACATCTCAATTTGGACTAGACACATTTCAGTGCTTAAGAGCCACATGTGGATATTAAATAGTGGCCGTACTGTATTGTATGGCTGTATAATATTAGTTATTATTATTTATAGGAATTTTATATTTCATTCTTATTTTGAGAGGAAGATAGATTACAGAGGAGACAGGTGTTTCTTAGCTTCACATTGAGGATATATATAAGCCTATCTGCCTGAGGAATATGTGGAATCGGAATATGTGGACTGGTTTTTTTTTAATAGCTTATGTTACTGTAACTACAGTTTATGTTTGTTGGAATTTCACTGTAGAGAAGTTTTTGAAATAAAACATACCGAGTGTAATTTATTTAAATCTCAAATCATATACAAATTAATTTGTTTCTTCTCTAGTTGTAGCATTTCTGTACCCAGTACTATTGAAAATTTTCTAAGCACAAGTGTGTTCATAGTTTAAATTTCCATCATCTTGAGCAACTTCAACTTTTTTTTCTTAACCTGAAGTTTTGTGTCCAGACTTGTAGTTTTTCCTGCAAATTCACCAAATTTTAGGTAAAATCCTTGATTTTCCATATAACTACAGGTTTTTTTCAAGCCAGACCTCTAGGAATGGGAAAAGAAACTTTTCTTCCTTTATCTTGGGATGTTGCTGAGTTGAATGTGGGTTGGTAAGCTTTGCCAGCTAAGGCTGTAGACAGGCTCTTTCCTACCAAGGCAAATGATAGTGGTTTAAGTACAGACCTGGGGCAAATCTGTAAATCCTTATTTTGTAGGTTAATGATGGTACCTATGAGATTCCAGATTTTTCACCAACCATTAAAGGTGTTCTTTGGGAAAACTGGCCGATGGATAAAGGTGTGTTTATTGCCTACGATGATGATAAGGTGTACACTTATGTCTTTCACAAGGACACTATACAAGGTACTTCATCACTTTTTTTGTACATTTACTGAGAAATACATTTCCATTGCAGTGAAATTAAAACATTCCTTTCTGATGTGTGTGCTGAGTATTAGCTTTCAGCATTAAGATGTCTGTTTTATAATATAGGATCCAAGGTCATTTTGGCTGGTGGCACCAAAGTTCCCTTCTGTCATAAACCTTTGCTGTTATATAACGGAGAGTTGACCTGCCAGACACAGAGTGGAAAAATAAACAACATCTACCTTAGCACCCACAGCTTCCTCCACAGTTTAAAAGATGTGGGGCTTAATGATCTGAGGCAGATGCTGATGCAGACTTTAATGCTAAAGAGGTATGGTTTTAAACACTTCTCGTGGGGCCTCTCATTTGCTTTTGTGATTTTAAAGGTCAACTTCTATTAAAATAGTTAGAGGTAATAGTATTTACCTCGTTTACTTCACAGGATTATTGTGAGGCTCAGATAAGATGACGGATGTGAGAATGTATATAACTTCTAAAGGAAGTACTTTTGTACAATACTATCGGTGCTTTATTCCAAGAAAAGCCCTTCAGAACAAAAAGGTTTCCCATCACCCAAATAGCACAGTTATTGTGAAATTCTAATAAACGTCATTATTTCAACACTCTTAATTTCACCATAACAAAGTTTGATTTTACCTTACTTAAGATTTCCTTTTCCTGCTTTTTCCTCTCACCTCTCAGGGCCACTGTTAATTTCTTTGTGGTTCTGATTCTTCTCACCATCTCTTAAATGTTGCTCTTCCTCAGGTTCCCTTGAGCTCCTTTCTTCTCTTCTCACTCTAATTATTCTTCCAGAGTGAATCTCCTCGAAGGTGGTTTCAGTACCATCTATACGAGGCTGACTCCAAAATGTGTATCCTTGACTTAAACCTCTGTTTACCACTGCCTCCCAGTCATAGGTAGTTGGGAGTCCATGAGTTCCTCAAACTTGCCTCATCATCTTCCCCAGCTTCCCCCGCTGCCCTAATCACATTGTGCACATGCCCTACCACCCACCCACACCCACACACGCACACACACACACCCTCACACACACCCTCCCTCTCACACACACCCTCACATACACACGCTCACACACACACACCCTTACACACGCACCCTCAGACCCACACACAGGCACCCTCACACACACACACACACCCTCACACCCACACCCTCACACCCCTCACACACAGACACATACCCCCCATACCCTCACACACACCCTCACACACACACACGCTCACACACCCTCTCACATACACCCTCACACACACGCTCACACACCCTCACACACATACCCTCATACACACACCCTCTCACACATACCCCCTCACACAGCCCCACACACACCCTCACACACACACCCTCACACACACACAACCTCACACACCACACACACATACACACACTCCACACACACACCCTCACACACACACACACACACACACACCCCACACACACCCCACACACACATACACCAGGTTCTTTTGTCCTCTGCTCTTGCCTCACCTTAACTCAGGCCCTCTCATGGAGTAATGTGTAGCGGAGCCACTTCCTGACTGCTCTGTCTTATGGTAGCCTCATGACAATCTAATCTATTCTCTACACACTTTGGGAAATGTGAATCTGATCCTCTCATTTCCCTGGTGAAGATCTTCCAGTGACTTCCTGTTGCCTTTAGGAAGAAATCCCTGCTTCTTGGGGACCTCAGCATGACATGCTAGGCTCATGATGATTTAATACTAGCCTCATCTGTCCCCACTCCACTCCTGTCCGTGCACTGACTGCTTGGATTCAGTATTTTTCATGATTTCTTGCATTGGCACGAGGCGCTTTCTCATCCTGGGCTGCCCCTCCCTGTCTCTGTAGATAGTAACTCTTCATTCTTCACCACACAGTGGAGCACTCTCCTCCTCCAGGAAGCCTTCCCAGAAGCCCTGACCACTGGCAGTCTAGGTCAGGGCCTTTCGGATGTGTTGCCTCAGAGCCAGGATCCAGTGTGCAGAGTGGTTTAGCACATGTTATCTCTTACCACTGTGTGACCTGAGCTGAATTTTTAAGGCCTCTAATCCTCACTTTCCTCAGCTCTAAAGGAGAAATAATACATAGTAGATAGGGTCATTAGGGTGATCCAGCAAGAGAATTTATACAAAGCACTTAGCACAAAGATTCACATATTGTAGGCACTCCGGTACCTTTGTCATACTGTGTCATAGTCATCTGTTTTCTTACCTGGCTCTTCCACCTTCCCCAAGTGTGACTGCCTAAAGGACGGTGATCTGCAACTGAGCCTTACGTCTTGGTTCCTGGCACATAACGGTGCTCAGTGAATGTGTGTTGGGTGGAAAAATGCATCAGTGAATAGAGGGGGAGGTGTAACATATTCATTAATGTAGGGGTTCCACAAAAAGTCTCACTGGCATTTATGGTTAAGTTTTATACCAGAGGTCAGCAAGCTTTTTCTGTTATGGTCCAAATGGTAAGTATTTCAGGCATTAAGGGCCATAGGGTCTGTCACACCTACTCAGGTCAGCTGTTGCAGTGCAAGCGCAGCTAAGACAGTCCATAAAGAGCGGGCGGGTGAGTGTCTGTGTTCCATTCACACTTTATTCTCCAAAACAGGCAGCTGTGGGCCATAGTTTGCTGACCCCTGTTTTAAAGTTCCCAGTTTATAGGGATAGAGTACTAATTTTATTAGAATTATGTGAGAACAAAAATAATTTTCATCTGTGTGTGAAGTAAACCAAAAATAAATAAACAGAATTAGTTGTTGATGAGGGAAGGTGGTTATACAGAATAGATTCAGATTAATCCAAGAAATTCAAGAAAAAACATCTGCATAAAACTGGAAGAAAAGTTTATATAGCTTTTCATAACTTGAAAATGACTAAAGATTAAGAAACGTTTCTGCAGAATTTATCTAGGGCTTAACATTAAATTATATACAGTCTGAAAATTGCCTAATAGGGGGCAAATAGAGCTCTCTGATTAAGCTTATGTACTCAACTGCTAGGTTTTCTGATGCTTGGGAAATGTGCAAGATTCTGGATGATCATGCTGCTTGGAATGAGTTGGCCAGAGCTTGTCTACACCACATGGAAGTGGAGTTTGCAATCCGTGTTTATCGAACAATTGGAAACGTTGGCATGGTGATGTCCTTGGAACAAATAAAGGTAAACAGCATCTTATGGGAATTATCGGATTAGCATTTAAATGGTGTTTAGTCAAACATTTAAAATTTCTGCAGTTAATGTTACCTAACTCATAAGCAAATTAATTGATAGACCACTACCACTTCCTCCTAAGTACAGTCCTTAAATAAAAAACCCTTGTATTGGGCTTCCCTGGTGGCACAGTGGTTGAGAGTCCGCCTGCCGATGCAGGGGACGTGGGTTCGTGTCCCGGTCCGGGAAGATCCCACATGCCGCGGAGCGGCTGGGCCCGTGAGCTATGGCTGGGCCCATGAGACCCCTCTCCACAACGGGAGAGGCCACAGCAGTGAGAGGCCCGCATTCCGCAAAAAAAAAACAAAAACACAAAAACCTTGTATTTCTTCTCATTAAAACTGCTTTTATTTGTAGGGAATAGAGGACTACAATCTTCTGGCAGGACATCTTGCCATGTTTACTAATGATTTCAACCTGGCTCAGGACCTGTACCTGGCATCCAGCTGTCCCATTGCTGCCCTGGAGGTACGGCAGCAAATGAGGGGAAAAACGTGCAAAGAGGCTCTCACCTTTTGTAGAGTTAAAATCTCTCAGCAACAGATACCACATGCCTTCCCCCTCCTAGAATCAGACTTCAGCTTTAAGAATTCCTGAGTATTCATTAACTTTAGAAATATTTTCATTCTGCATTCTGTGGAGCCATAAAAGGCATGGTATTGTAACATTACCAAATAATTTAAAGTCAGACTGTGTCCAGAGAGGACAGATTCCGTAACTTACAAAAACGCACACAAATAAAAACAGCCACCATTTCTTTCTTTCTTTCTTTCTTCTTTATTTTATAGACAAAGATGTTTATTTTAAGAGTATTTGTTTTCTTGTTTCTTTTAACATCTTTATTGGAGTATAATTGCTTTACAATGATGTGTTAGTTTCTGCTTTATAACAAAGTGAATCAGCTATACATATACATATATCCCCATATCTCCTCCCTCTTGCGTCTCCCTCCCACCCTCCCTATCCCACCCCTCTAGGTGGTCACAAAGCACTGAGCTGATCTCCCTGTGCTATGCGGCTGCTTCCCACTAGCTATCTATTTTACACTTGGTAGTATATATAAGTCCATGCCACTATCTCACTTTGTCCCAGCTTACCCTTCCCCCTCCCTGTGTCCTCAAGTACATTCTCTATGTCTGCATCGTTATTCCTGTCCTAACCCTAAGGTCCTTCAGAAACTTTTTTTTTTTTTTAAATTCCATATATATGTGTTAGCATACTGTATTTGTTTTTCTCTTTCTGACTTACTTCACTCTGTATGACAGACTCTAGGTCCATCCACCTCACTACAAATAACTCAATTTCGTTTCTCTTTACGGCTGAGTAATATTCCATTGTATATATGTGCTGCATCTTCTTTATCCATTCATCTGTTATGGACACTTAGGTTGGTTCCATGTCCTGGCTATTGTAAATAGAGCTGCAGTGAACATTTTGGTACATGACTTTTTTTGAATTATGGTTTTCTCAGGGTGTATGCCCAGTAGTGGGATTGCTGGGTCATATGGTAGTTCTATTTGTAGTTTTTTAAGGAACCTCCATACTGTTCTCCATAGTGGCTGTATCAATTTACATTCCCACCAAGAGTGCAAGAGGGTTCCCTTTTCTCCACACCCTCTCCAGCATTTATTGTTTGTAGATTTTTTGATGATGGCCATTATGATTGGTGTGAGATGATATCTCATTGTAGTTTTGATTTGCATTTCTCTAATGATTAATGATGTTGAGCATCCTTTCATGTGTTTGTTGGCAATCTGTATATCTTCTTTGGAGAAATGTCAATTTAGGTCTTCTGCCCATTTTTGGATTGGGTTGTTTCTGTTTTTGATATTGAGCTGCATGAGCTGCTTGTAAATTTTGGAGATTAATCCTTTGTCAGTTGCTTCATTTGCAAATATTTTCTCCCATTCTGAGGGTTGTCTTTTCGTCTTGTTTATGTTTTCCTTTGCTGAGCAAAAGCTTTTAAGTTTCATTAGGTCCCATTTGTTTGTTTTTATTTCCATTTCTCTAGGAGGTGGGTCAAAAAGGATCTTGCTGTGATTTATGTCAAAGAGCCTTCTTCCTATGTTTTCATCTAAGAGTTTGATAGTGTCTGGCCTTACATTTAGGTCTTTAACCCATTTTGATTTTATTTTTGTGTATGGCGTTAGGGAGTGTTCTAATTTCATTCTTTTACATGTAGCTGTCCAGTTTTCCCAGCACCACTTATTGAAGAGGCTGTCTTTTCTCCATTGTATATTCTTGCCTCCTTTATCAAAGATAAGGTGACCATAGGTGCATGGGTTTATCTCTGAACAGCCACCATTTATTGAGTGCTCACATGTGCCGGGCACTTTTTTTTTAATTCATTTAATTTATTTTAATTCATTTAACCTTCACAACAGTCCTGTGAGATAATACTATTATTTTCTCTATTTTCCAAATGGGAAAATTGAGGCGCATTCGTCTTTTATTTATTATGTGAAATTCTCTTGTGTATGAAGAGGGGGTTAAGGCTTGTGTATCATCACCAGTTTCCCAGAGGTGAGTGTTGCAGGGGAAGGATCAGAAAGGAGTGAAGGACCTAGTTCAATGCAAGAAAGGAGAGAGCTGTGGCTGTGTAGAGTAGCGGTTAAGAACGTGGACTTTAGAGTCGGACGTGGCTGGGTTCAGATCCCAGCTCTGTGTAACCTTGGACAAGTTATTTCATCTCTTTGTGCCCTAGATCCCATTTAAAGGAGGGATAACAATATCTAGCCCGAAGGGTGTTGTAAAGATTTAATAATGAGATTAGATCTTTTGGAACAGTGCCTGAAGGGCTGTAAAGACAGAGATGGTGGCTGCTGACACTCACATTATTTCACCCCAGCCAGCATTTCTGCAACCACATAGAGGGAAGTATATTTGCTGTTGATTTCACAACTTCTCTTTTCAAATTGTTCTATAGCAAATTTTCATTTTTAAATTTTAAGTGAACTAAGTTACTTTTGTTTTAAGAAAAAGTTAGATAATTTTACAACATTATTTGAGCTCACTGGGGACACCCTGAGAAATTTCAGAACTTGGATTGGTAAGCACTGAAGTAGGAACATGGCTGCACTGAGTGAGGGCAATGATGTCATCCCAGCTCTTCTGCATTAGCTGTGGACACTTGTGTGCTGCTGGATTTGTAAAGGATTTAAGGTGATGGCTTCACAATGGAAAGAGGTGATTGCACTCTGTTGTTCCTTTAACCTCACTTTGAAGACTGATAGGTTAGCTAAGTAAAGAGGTTGGAAGCAAAGCCCTACTGCCCAGCCCTGCCACACACTAACAATGAGACTTTGTGTGCAAAACTAGCCTCCCTTTGCCTCAGTTTCTGGATCCCTAAAATGCGCACAAGAGCAGCTCATTACAAAAAGCCTAGTTGTGAAAAGTAAATAGGCTAATGTCCTAAAACAGTACCTGGAAGAAAATAGCACTTACAAAATGTTAGCCATTATTAATTCTTTACAAAGAGTGCATAAAGTGAGGAATGAACTCTAAAAAATTAATGGTTTAATCTTTAATGGTTAGTTTATATGTGGAATTGTGTACCAGACACAGATAAAAGACCTTGGGAGCCAGAGAGAAAGACACGTTCACGTTTTATTTATGTTTGCTACTATTCATCTCATGATATAGGTTCAGATTTTCTCAGAAAATAACATCAGTTCCTATAGTAAAGTATTTCTCAACTTTTTCTTTATTATCTCCCCTCTAAGAAGAAATATTAATTTTAATTTAGCTGATTGAATTAATTTTAATTCAATTTAATTTTTTCCTATGGAGAAAAATTAAATACTAAAGAGAATAAGATTTTGTTTAGGATTGAGTTTTGGAGGGCCACAAACCATTGTAATAGCCAAGATGTTTTTGGTCTCTAAGAACCAATTTTCACCCTTTTGGAGGCTCTGTCACCTGCATTGAGAATGTATGCTATAGTAATTTATTGTCTTTGGAAAGACCAAGTTTCATTTTTTAAACAAAAAGTATCTGTAATCACTTTTATTAAAAACTATATGGTGACTGTGCAGAATAATTTGCTATTTGAAATTAATATCTCTCTCTTCCTAATAGATGAGAAGGGATTTACAGCACTGGGACAGTGCTCTACAACTGGCAAAGCGTTTAGCCCCAGACCAAATACCATTTATATCAAAAGAATATGCTATTCAGCTTGAATTCACGTAAGTACTTGTCTTTATATGTTTCAGTCAGTATCTAATTAATGAATATCTTCAATTCTAAACTGCTGTTCATTATAAGGCCATTGATTTAATAATTAAATCCATTGATTTAATAATTGCTTCTTAGGTGGAAAAAGCCATATTAATTATACATCCAAAAAGTGTTTTATTCTAACTAATGATGTCTTATCCATGTATTTATCCACTTGCATTTTCAGCATCAAAGTCTAAGTTTGGGTCTAAGCCTTTTCTATATTTAGAGTCTAAATATTATTTTGAATTGTATTCGGCCAACAACAGTTAACCATAAACATTGGGGTGACTCTGCTTTTCTTAACCTACGTGCATGACCTTGACCTCTTTGAACACTTTGAGGATTTGCAGTGTGATTTCAAGGCACAGTGAAAAATACCAGGCTTTGTTTTACAACTTCTATTTGCTTAAATTTGTACTTTTTCTTTTGTAAATTGAATTGCACATAGATAAAAATTCAGCAGCTAATGTTGAAAATCAAGCCAGAAACTTTTCACAGGTGGATATGTAGTGCTAGAATAATAATCCTTCATGATGCATGATGAATAGGCTTCACAGATCTTTCCTACCTTTGAAAATGCCATAATCCGTTCTGAGAGATTTAGAATTTTCTAGTGCTGTTAATGGCTAGATGGTTTAACTGTCAGTAGTCTTAATTGACAGACTATACATTTTTATTTCAATGCTGCATAAAAGTGTACGTTTAGAGGCATTCAAGATCCAATTGTAAGCTCACCTTCAGCCATGGTTAATGCCACTAATGCAGATACCTGCAGAGACAAAAAATGAATAATTCATTTGCAAATATAAGCTCACAGGTATATGTGCAATGGCAGTTACATCACAACTGGACAATTTCTTTTGACACTTATTATAGGATACATTCCAATTTCAAAAACTATAAAATGGGAAAAATACTGTTTTTTGAACAAATATGGTTCTAGCATTTAAAACATCATTTTTATATAGTTCCACTTTGTTTTCTATAGACTTTAGATTCATTGAGAATCTTGACAGATAATAGTTGTAGAAATTATTCCATCAAAAGTATTCTTTCATTTCTAACCAAGATACCTTATTTAAAATTTTCCATTTTGCAAATAAAAACTTTTGGAGATTTTGTTTCTTCTTAGTCAACCTTGATCTAAATTTGGCACATTTCTGCCTCTTATACAGTTAATCTATACGTTGAAAAGGTCAAATAGGAATCTTAGTACATAACACAACGGACAAGGCCCTCCGTGTCTGTCCTGAGAGTGACTGGGTCTTAGAGTAAAGAGAAAAGGGTCAATACATTGGGAGATGACCCCCCATCTCCTGTCAGAGCACAAACACCAAAGTAAGCCCTGGAACCATCCAGAAAACTT
This sequence comes from Lipotes vexillifer, assembly GCF_000442215.2. NCBI lineage: Eukaryota > Metazoa > Chordata > Mammalia > Artiodactyla > Lipotidae > Lipotes > Lipotes vexillifer. The sequence goes on from NW_006774670.1 coordinate 4,847,609, forward strand.
CCATTGTCTCTTCTTTCAGGAGAATCAAAGTTTTTGTAGCAGACCCTCAAAAACTGTCTCGTTATAGTCAGATGAGCTGAGCCAGTTGAAAGCCTGTGATGTTGTTGATATTTTTTAACCCTTTCTGCTCAACACTTCACTGTGAAGCCACCAATTCCCAAAACTTTCACTGCTATTTCTGTGCCGATTCCTGGACCCTGATCTAGATACACACCCCAGCCCCCCATATCAGGAGACTTTCCCTTGTGATAATAGTAATGAACTAAGTATATCTCATCATCATCCAATATCCCAGTAGCCACCAGCTGCTGATTTTGATGCTAAGGCCCTAGGCCTGTGCTCAGTTCCATCAGTCTGTTTTATTCTGCATCCAAGACATTGATTAGATCAAAGCAGGACCAGTCGATATCACCTGTGGGAGGGATTTAGCTCTCCAGTCTGGCACTAGAATAGTGAGCTAGATCCACATGAGGGTTCCAAAATAAAATAATAATAAAGTGAATGAACTAAAATACCATAAAAATAAAGTGAGAGTTCCAAAGTCTTAATTTAGCATCTCCTAACTGGGTTTGCCCAAGGAAAACCTCAGGCTCCTGAAGGAGGAACTATCAGGAGACATCTCTAGCTGTGTTAATGTAATTGGGTCCAAGTATTAGAAATTTGCACTTAGGAATACTGCTGACTATGAAGCCCTGGACTGTCCAAAACAAAGTTCTCAATCGGCTTCTCTTCCAGGAAATTCCTTGTAACCAACAGATGAGGAAACTGAGTGAGGATGAGAGAGGTTGAATAACTGGTCTAAGCTGATAAGGTAGAGCTCAAATAATGCCATTTTCAGAGCTGATTAATTTATTATGGAGGAGATGATTTCTCAAAGGACAATGGGTCTCCAAATTGATCTTAAGTAAATCACTGGTCCATTCTGTTCCAAGCAATAAAAATGAATTGAGGTAATAAATATGACTTCTAGATATGCAGATCCATGTTAGCATTGGTCATGGGAATAGGGAGTGGTATTATTTATTTCATGTATAATACTTCTAATCAGAATAAGAACCAGGGCCCTTAATACTGTCATCCCCAGTGTTTTCCTTCATTTCTACCCAGATTCTCTTAATACATATTGTACTTATAAATATTGGGTGTTTGGAAAAAACATTCTTTTTTATGGTCACATGATTGTCTTTAGTGCCCCAAAGGAGATAATTAAGCAAAAGTGACCCATAAAATTTAATGTACCTCCCCAAAATGCCTAGCATACTGCAAAGTTAGTACCTTACAGTCTTAGCAAAATCTAGCTTAATAATTATTTTTAAAGTAGCAAAATAATGGACTGCACTTGAAAGAATGCATGTATAAATGTTGTATACCACACCTTTTATGTGCTTAAGCAATTCAGTGACAGATGATCTTTTAAATCTTGTATATGTAAATAAGATACTTAAATGTGTATTAAAATTCACATTTTTTTTTCAGGGGTGACTATGTAAATGCTCTGGCTCATTATGAGAAAGGAATAACAGGTGATAATAAGGTAACCTTGAATAAAGATAAGATATGCATAAATGTCTTTGGGTTTGTTGTTAGTTCCCTTTAAAACATAATCTTATTTGCATTGTATTTATTCCGTATATAGCAGGTGAGCCTTTTTTCAGTTTATTAACAGCTTTGCAAGGATATGGTTAAGTCATTTTCAAACACTGAACTCTTAAACACTGAAGTCGACAATATTTTTATCAGTCTGAAAAAGCTATGTTTTCCATACACCCTAATTATGAGCTTCATGTTAAGGTTGGGAGTATGATTTTCATTCCTTCCCAGTTACAGGCTAGCTATTGATTTTCATAAAGCTGTTCCTTTTACTCTTAAAAAGTTTCAGTAACCACTTTGAAAGTGAATTCCCAGTTCATAAAAGTATGTTCTACCATTTCATTCCTTATGCTGTATCTTTTATGACGAACCTGGTAAGCATGTACTTTACCCACCATTCCAGTCCATTCTCCCATCCCAGACGATCCCAGAATTTTAGCTCCAGAAGCTAAATTTTGCGATAAAAATGGATGTTTTTAAGTTAGGTGATGTCAAGATTGAAAATATTTTTCTTTTCTATATTATATCTAGCATTTTATTACAAAAGTAATACAATTTCAGTATAGTCAATTTGAAAAATCACCAAAGTAGGTTAACCTGCAAAGTGAGAGTCCAACGTTCTCTCCTCCATCCACACTCCTTAATGGTAACCACTGTTCATGATTTTATATATTTCCATCCAGAATCTCTGCTAAGCGTACAGATATGTATATGATAGGGATTTTTACTAAAAATGAAATCATTCACTTCCATTCATTCAGCAAAGATCAACTGAGAATCCATTCTGTGAAAAGCAGCATTTTGCTTTATGGCCTTTCCAAATCAATACATTATGAATGTTTTAATTTTTTAAGAGCTTCTAAAATTTCGTTGTTAGGATGTACCATGGTTTTTTCATCCACTCCCTTATTGATTATATTGTAGTTGTTTGGGGTTTTGTTTCTATCAAAAACACCACAGTGAATATTCTACCTAGTATATATATCTTTAGCTACTTAAAATAGTATTTCTGCAGGATTTATTCTTATAGGTGGGATTGTAGGTCATAAAATGTGTGCTTTTAATTTTTTGTACTGCTAGATTGCTCTCCAAAAGAACTTGTAGTAATTCATCCAGCTGTTAGTTGTGTAGGAAAGGGTCTGTTTCCCTCACATTCTCAACACTACCAATCTCTACCAATTTGATCAGTCAAAAAAAAGAAGGTATTTCATTTTACTTTGTGTGTGTTTGATTATTAGTGAAGTCAAGCATGTTTTATTTATTTATTGGCCAATTGTATGTTTTTTTATGAATTGCCTGATTATATCCTTTGTTCATTTATCTCTTGGGGTTTTGACATTTTCTTTGTTTGGCTGCATCTATTTAAGTTTGTCCTTAATTGTGTTATTAAAGACAGTCACCACTAGTCACATGTGGCCATTTAAGTTATTTAAAATTAAGTAAAATATAAAATTCAGTTCCTCTGTCACAAAATAAATAAATAAAGGTTTTATGTTTCATCAGGCCTAGTAGGGAAATTTTCAGTTTGATAAATATTTTCTCTCTTAATGTTATTCATGCATAGCATTTATGCTATGTGCCCAGTATATTTCCTCTCACATACAATTTTATACCAAGAAGACATACAAAGAAATGCAAGGTATTACGACAAAGGGGCAGTAAAAATTTGGTCTTGAGCACAAAAGATCTAGACTTCTAAAGAAAAAAATATAACTTTACAACAGATGATTTTTAAAAAGAGACTCAATGTTATTTCAAAATCTTGAGATTTGCCAGAAAAAGATTAATGAAAGTAAACCATAACCTTTGGGCTCATTTTAGATTGAAATTGTTTGGCTAGAATACATCATTTTAAGTTAGGGTCTGATTCATTAGTTATTTGTCTTCTAATTTCAGGAACATGATGAGGTATGTCTGGCTGGCGTGGCCCAGATGTCCATAAGAATGGGAGACATCCGCCGAGGGGTTAGCCTAGCCCTCAAGCACCCCAGCAGAGTCCTTAAAAGAGACTGTGGAGCCATATTGGAGAATATGAAGGTAGACTTTTCTGTGAATAAATATTCATGTGGTCTCATACATAATAAATTTAGTATTTTGATAATCTCATATTATTTTAGCAATTTTCAGAAGCAGCTCAACTCTATGAAAAAGGTCTCTACTATGACAAAGCAGCATCTGTTTACATCCGCTGTAAGAACTGGTAAGAATTTGCTAAAATTTGTTCTGAGCAGGTGTGGAAATGAATGTGTGTCGATGATCTCCCCACTGGTTTTTTTTTTTTTTAACGTCTTTATTGGGGTATAATTGCTTTACAGTGGTGTGTTAGTTTCTGCTTTATAACAAAGTGAATCAGTTATACATATACATATGTTCCCATATCTCTTCCCTCTTGCGTCTCCCTCCCTCCCACCCACTGGTTTTCTTGCTGCTCCTCCCAGCTGTACAACTATTGCCTCTATCTGGGCCTTCCTTCCATCTCCTCTTTTTCTTTTTAGATGAGTTCACATTAATAGTTCCTTTTCCAAAGAACAGCACATTTACTTGGTTTAATATGGGGAAATACCTGATCAGATAAATTGCTAGAATAAAAAAGCCCTATTGTCCCCAAAGAGTTAATGAACTAACCTTCATTTTCCCACAGAGGGTGGGCTAGTGGGGTTGGGGGCTGGAGAAAGAGCAATTAAATCTTTTACCTATAGGAGGCCAAGATTTTTTAAAGATCATGATAACTGTGTTTTGAATCCTAAAAACTAATATCTGATTGTAGGAAGCTACTTTTAGAGCAAATGTAGTGCTGATATTGTTCTCCTAAACCTACCTTTCTAGGGCAAAAGTTGGTGAACTTCTGCCTCATGTTTCTTCTCCAAAGATTCACTTGCAGTATGCCAAAGCTAAAGAAGCAGATGGAAGGTTTGTACAATTTCTCAATTTTATACAAATTTAAAGAATGTTTTATAAATTAACTATTGATATTTGCAACCCTCTCAGAAAGGCAAAGCAGAGAAAGACAGAAAATATCTTTACTCCTCACCTGGCTTGAAGTGCCAGACTATTAAATTTTTCCCACACTTTTATATACCTCAGTCAATCCTTTATGTATTCATATATGGACTAAAATCTCATTTTTACTTGAGGGTTAAATATTAGAAGTTGAAATTTTGATATAATATGGCATGAAAATGAAGTTAGGCAATAGTCATTTTATTAAGGACGATAACTTACAGATGCAGAGGAAAAGAAAATGAAGAAACATGAAGTTCATACCTATGGCTGCACTGTTTAAGCCACAAAACAGCAGTAAAATATAGCAATGGACAGTTGGTATCCTAAATATACAAATATTTCCTGGAACTTTAATACAAGAAACTCAAAGGCACTTGGAGGAAATGGGCTAAAGACAAGGAAGAAATACAGTTATGAAATTATATTTTATGCAAACGTGAAAAAGCTCTATCTCACTAACAGTAATTAAATTAAAGCAAACAGTATATCATTTTAACTTATCATATTAGGAAAAGATTTATTTTAAACTAATAACCATATTGTCAAAAAGCACTTGTTTTACATGACTGATGAGACTGTAAATTTCTAAAGTCTTTAGAAAGTTATTTAGCAATATGTATTAAGAGATTTTGAAAGGTTACTTCTTTCTACTTTTAGAAAAGTAACCTTAAGAAAGAGATATACATTAAGTGTCTTGTTAAAACGGAAAGAGCTAGAGAGCTCATGGGGACTGAACAGAAGTCTTGAGCTCTGTCTAGAGGTCAACACACAATGATTTTATATATCACTGTTAAGCTATGTCTCTAATTGTGAAAAATTCCTTATTTTCTGTTTTCTAAAATAAGCCTGTATTACTATTATAATCTTTCCACTCAAACAAAAACAATAAAATGTAAAAAATTGTATATATATGGTTCAGATGAGAAAACAGTAAAATTGGTATTTTACTGTTAGTTTATCAAACCTCTGAAAAGAACATATTTTAGTGAAATGGTTCCTGGTATTCTTTCTGATAAAAAATGAAGTTCAAGAAAAATAAGCAACGACTGTCAATAAAAAAGTGTCCCAAACATTTATTGACATTTTTTCCCCAAATGTGACAGTGTTAAGAAAGTTTGTCTGAAATAAGTATCTCTTATAGATACAAAGAAGCTGTTGTGGCTTATGAGAATGCAAAACAGTGGAACAGCGTGATCCGCATCTACCTGGACCACCTCAACAATCCAGAAAAGGCTGTCAGTATTGTCAGAGAAACCCAGTCCCTGGATGGAGCCAAGATGGTAGCCCGGTAACATAACGCATTAATATTTTTGGACTTCCAAAAACGAACCTTAAAAGAGAGCCCCCGCTTCCTCTTATCAAATAAATCAATTCAAATGGAATACTTATTCTGTTTTTTGGGGTTTTTAAAAAATTATATCTAAGTGTTTAAATTCAAAGGCTGTTTTTTGTGGTCAACGTATGAGGGTATGTTTTCCAAATATAAACATATGGTATAGAACTGCAGTTTACCGAATACATTTTTACTTTTAAATGGTTTCTCCAGGTTGAAAAAGATCTTATTTTGTAAATGACAAACTTCTTTTAAATGAGTCAAGTTCATTAAAGTACTTTGTTTCAGGTTTTTTCTACAGCTAGGTGACTATGGGTCTGCCATCCAGTTTCTTGTTATGTCCAAATGTAATAATGAAGCTTTCACACTGGCTCAGCAGCACAACAAAATGGAAATCTATGCGGACATTATCGGTAAATATCGTTTTTTTCCCTAATTTCTCTTAAAGACTTTATCAAAGGAACACTTTGACTCTTATGGTCTAATGATCAGATTTGTATATCCACAAGGACATGCACACACACCATTTATACACAGACACACACACCAGCTATATGTTACTTGTTAGATTTCAAGATCCCTACTATACCTTAAAGACGAGATGGAATTACAAGACCATTTTCAAAAATTAAGGTGTTTTGGGTGACTTCTGCGAGAGGCCAGATTTCCCAAATCCTGCTGCTGCTCAAGGAACCTGGTAAAGCAAGGTTCCAAGATGAAGGTAATAGGAAATGAAGAATGATTTTTGAAAAAGTAAATGTTTTCATAAATTTTTTTAAATTGAGTTATAAATTAAGAATAGGGCTTCCCTGGTGGCGCAGTGGTTGAGAGTCCGCCTGCCGATGCAGGGGACACGGGGTCGTGCCCCCGTCCGGGAAGATCCCACATGCCGGGGAGCAGCTGGGCCCGGGAGCCATGGCCGCTGAGCCTGCGCGTCCCGGAGCCTGTGCTCCCCAATGGGAGAGGCCACAACAGTGAGAGGCCCGCGTACCGCAAAAAAAAAAAAAAAGAATATATGGGGCTTCCCTGGGGGCGCGGTGGTTGTGCGTCCCCCTGCCGATGCAGGGGACACGGGGTCGTGCCCCCGTCCGGGAAGATCCCACATGCCGGGGAGCAGCTGGGCCCGGGAGCCATGGCCGCTGAGCCTGCGCGTCCCGGAGCCTGTGCTCCCCAATGGGAGAGGCCACAACAGTGAGAGGCCCGCGTACCGCAAAAAAAAAAAAAAAAAAAAAAAAAAAGAATATATGATGTGGTTTTTAAAGATTTTGAAAGTACAAAAGAAAATTCTATATTATGAGAATACTGGCTTATACGTTTTCTTCCCATGTTTGTAATTATTCTTAGAAATTACTGAAATAATTTTCAGATTTTTCACTTCATGGGCCATGTATAACATTATTTGTGGTGTGATTTTTCTTCTTTTTTTCCTTTTTTATTGTAAAATATACATAATGTAAATTTACCATTTTAACCATTTTTAAGTGTACAGTTTGGTTGCATTAAGTACATTCGCATTGTTGTGCAACTATCACCACATCCGTCTCCAGAACTTTGTCATCATCCTAAACTAAAACTATACACCCATTAAACAATAGCTCCCATTCCCCTCACCTCCCAGCCTCATAACCACTGTTCTACTTTCTGTTGCTATGATTTTGACTACTCGTGGTACCTTTTATAAGTGGAATTATAATATTTGTCCTGTTACGTTATTTCGTTTTTTTACAATTCACAAAATGACTATAAGAATTGTTGGTGGGATTCGTGAGAAAATTTTTGTTTCAGTCTTCAAGGGAAGTAGTAGGTAAAAGCATCTTCTAATATCTTAGGAAGTCATTCAGGTAATTGGAGAAAATAAAGAGCTAAAGAAAAAAAGGAAATACAGATAAAAGCAACATTACAAATATTAATGTTTAACATGACAGATGACATTTCTGTCCCAACAACTGCAAATCATCATTGCACTAAAGCATTTAAGTTTTTCTAATTTCAGAAAGATGTGGCTTATCCTAAATCATGCACACACACATATACACACATATGCCCTCCCACTCCCAAAACATAACACACTTTTCTTCACCCTTCTTTACTCCCTTCTTTTATAAACTCCATATCTGCCTTGGTCTGGAGACACAGAGCTGTTCTTATACTTTGGTGCCCTACTGGGCCTCCAACTCCCATGGCTAAACATAGACAATGAATTGGAATTCCAGCAGCTTTGGGGTCTTCTGTGCTTAATATGTTTAAGCCTGTAAAAGAAAAACAGAAAAGGGACTTCCCTGGTGGTTAAGACCCCACGCTCCCAATGCAGGGGGCCCGGGTTTGATCTCTGGTCAAGGCGCTAGACCCCGCCTCCCACAACTAAGATCCAGTGCAACCAAATAAAAATTAATTAATTAAATAAATAAATATTTTTTTAAAAAAGGAAAAACAGTAATTATCTTTAAATAGCATCTGTTGTCCATTTGAGTATCATCTCCCTTGTCTGGCAAATACATACAGACTATTGTTTAAACTGGGCACTGGAGAAAGGAGATGGATTACATTTGCATTATGGTTAACTTTGCTCCTGATTGTTCTGAAACCCTAGGGAAATCCTGGATTGTTCCTTGTTTTAGGAAATAAGATTGAGACTCTTAAAGAAAGATAAAAGTCACTAAGGGTAATGTCAAACCGTAACCCAGCTTCTCACAAAGCGTCATAACTTCCTCTCCTGATTGTTATTTAGAGCGAAAAGAAGATGGAACAGAGTTGATATGTGGGGTTATTATGGTGAATGTGTTTTGTGATGAAAAAGACACTGATAATAATATTTGCTGTTGCAAGGCTTTCATCACCTCTTTTTAGATTACCTCTTTTAGATCCTCTTTTTAGAATAGCAATAAGAGGTAAACAAGTTTTGCTCAGATATTTTACTCAATGAATTTCTGTTGTAGGTTCTGAAGACACTACTAATGAGGACTATCAAAGCATTGCCTTATATTTCGAAGGAGAAAAAAGACATTTTCAGGCTGGAAAATTCTTCTTGCTGTGTGGCCAGTATTCACGAGTGAGTATTTGCCAAGAAAACATACTTTGGACTCCACAGGAATGATCAGATAAAATAAATAATGATATTAAAATAATGATAATCATTAAAATAACGATATTATTTTAAGTAATATCTTAAAATATATTACGCTCCCAGACACCCAGATTTGAAATCTCAGAGTCAGCCTTAAACTCTTCCCCTCTGTCCCACATCCAGTCACATTCTGCCTTCATAACCTCTCTCACAGCTCTCTCTTTTTCGTTTTAACTACCATCCATGTAATCCAAACCTGGGTCACCTCACTTTAGGTTATGGCAGTGGTTTCCTATTTTCCTCGTTTTTAGCTTCTCTGTCTATAACTCATCCTTCATTTTGTTCCCCAAATGGTACTAACTTTGACTGACAAAGAGCCCCTAAAACAGGGGTTACAGTGTTCAAGCAAGGGACGTAAACAAGTGAAGCTGCAGGGTCAGGCTGTGCGTTCACTGAGTGACAGGGTAGGGACTGCTGGACGGGACGTGTTTTGTCTGAAGGGAACAGCTGTTTCTCACCTCCAAAAAAGTGTTGCCATTCAGGAGTTTGGGCCTACTAGCTCAGATCATAGGATTTTTTGACAAGAAACAAGTCTGGGTCAATATTAAAATATAGGCCCATATATTTGTATAACATCTCACTGGCCAAAGAAACATGTCTGTGTGTGAATTCAGCCTTCAGGCCATCAATTTGCTGTTCTGGCCTCTTAGTTACTGAGTCTAAACTCCTTAGCTGGCACTCAAGAGAATTTCCACAATTGACCAACCAGCCTGAACTTCCCAATCTGGCATCTAGCTTTTTCCATTGAAGAATCCTACGCTTCCGCTAGCCTTCTCCCGTCCCTGTTCTCCACCTGGGTTCCTCTTTGCCCTCTTCCCCACCTTCCACAGACCTGTTCATCTTCAAGTCCTTTTCCTCTGTGTTATCTTCAAGATCATCCTCATGTCCAATCATCTTTTCTTCTTCGGACCGTCTATAAAGCCAACTGGCAATACTGCCCCTTTGTCTCTGAAACTTTTATAACTTTAAACGTCTTCATAGGTGTGGTGGTGTGGCATTCAGGAGTTAGACAACTATGGCTTAAAATATTTGATTATAATAATTATATTTTCATCACATCACATAGATCTCTCCAATTAGATTGTACATGATACAAAGAGACAGCCTGGTATTTTCCATAGCATCTAGCACAGTCTCATATACAGAGCAGCAAGTTGTTAGTAAATATTTGTTGAGTGAATAAATGAATGAAAATAATTAACTCTTCCTACCTAAAGAGGGCACATTTTTCATTCTGATTTCATTTGAAATCAGAACTAGATTCTTCAAAGGGTCAACTGGATCCTTCCACTTTTTAAACTATACTCAGCCTTTTAAGTATATATTTTAAGACTCAGCACTGTGCACACTCCTGGTTGAGATGAAGATACTTTCACAAACTGTGATTACTTTGTGTGAAAACTTTGTTTTTCCCAATGTGAAAGCAGTCTGAAAATTTTTAATTTCTATACAATTCTCATTTCAGGCACTTAAACACTTGCTGAAATGTCCAAGCTCAGAAGACAATGCAGCAATAGAAATGGCAATTGAAACTGTAAGTTAACTCTGGAATGAAACTTTCATGAATGCTAATTATTTTTTTAACTTTTTGAGGAAATTTCCAAACATTTACAAAAGTAGACCAAACAGCATAACAAACCCCCAGATACCCATCATCTCATTTCAACAGCTATCCGCACATGGCCAGTTCATATTTTATTCATACCTCCACCCTCTTTCCCTAT
>NW_006774670.1:4858603-4859976 GCF_000442215.2 Lipotes vexillifer
ACCACTGCGCCCAGGGGAGCCCTCCCTATATTATTTTAAAGCAAATCACCAGACATCATATCATTTCGTTTGTGGATACAAAATCTGTCTCTAAAAGATAAGAACCTTTGCATTTTCTTTTAGGTGTAACTTGCATACAGTAAAATGCACGAATCTTAAATATGCAACTCGATTCGTTTTTTCAAATAAAATCTGTGTACACCTGTGTAACCCCCATCCAGATCAAGCTCCCCAGAAGGCCCGCTGCTGCCTCCCAATCAGTGTTTCCCACCAGGGGTAACCACAATGCTGGCTTCTATTCTTATAGATTGGTTTTACATGTTTATGGATTTCATGTAAATGAAATCATACATATGTTCTCTCTTGTGTCCAATTTCTTTCAGTCAACATTAAGTCTGCGAAAGCATCTGTGTTATCATGTGTAGCAATAGTTCAATCTTATTCATTGCTGTGTAGTACCCCACCATATGACTACCACAATTTCTTTACCCATTATTCTGTTAATGGACATTTAGGTTGTCTCAGTTTGGGCATATCATGAATAAAGTTGCCATAATGCTGTTCATGTCTTTTTGTGTACATAAGCCCTCAGTTTTATTGGGTATATATCCATGAATAGAATTATTAGGTCACAGAGTATATATATCTTCAGCAATAGTAGGTACTGCCAAACATTCTTTTCAAAGTAGTTGTACCAGTCTCACTCTACCAACAATGTAAAAGAATGTAGTTGCTTCCCATCTTCACCAGCACTTATCAGTCTGTTTCACTGTAACTATTCTGAGAGATGTGCAGTGGTATCTCGTATGGTTTTAGTTCATTTTTCAAAAGAATAATGAAAGTGACCATTTTTTTCATGTGTTCATTAGCCATTCAAATATCCTCTTTTATGAAGTTCTGTTCAAATCTTTTTTCTAATTTTTAATTGTATCATCTCCTTCTTACGGATTTGTAGGACTGTATTATATATTCTGGATACGAGTCGTTTCATCAGATGGATGCATTGTTGTAACATGTTATCAGTACTTTATTCCTCTTAAAGCCTAATAATATTTAATTGAATGTGTACACACTGCATTTATCCATTCATCAGTTGATACACATTTGGGTTGTTTCCCCTTTGGGGCTATTATGAATAATGCTGCTGTGAACATTTGTGTACAAGTTTTTGTGTGGACATGTATTTTCATTTCTCTTGGGTATATACCTAGGAGCAGAACTGCTAGGCCATATGTTAAGTCTATGTTTAACATTTTGAGGAACTGCCAAACTGTTTCCCAAAGCAGCTACACCATTTTACATTCCCAGCAACAATGTATTGGGATTCCAGTTTCTCCAACAATAATTTCTTTTTTTTTTTTTTTTTTTTTTTT
>NW_006774670.1:4859986-4926599 GCF_000442215.2 Lipotes vexillifer
GGCCCTCTCACTGTTGTGGCCTCTCCCGTTGCGAAGCACAGGCTCCGGATGCGTAGGCTCAGTGGCCATGGCTCACGGGCCAAGCCACTCCGCGGCACGTGGGATCCTCCCAAACCGGGGCACGAACCCACGTCCCCTGCATCGGCAGGCAGACTCTCAACCACTGCGCCACCAGGGGAACCCCCCAACAATAATTTCTTGATATTGCTCCTTTGCTCTTGCTGTTACCCACACCTAGGACGCCCTCCCTCCTGCACCCCTGCCTCCTACCCAACATGCAGGACCCACTTCACACGCCACTCCCTGTAAAGTTTTCCTGAACTGTCCTCTGGATGAAATTTCACCCTCCTTAGAATCCTGTAAGTACTCTGAACCTTACTTACTGCTACAGTTAACCCCCTTCAGATTAGTAGCTCCTCAAGGTCAAAGGCGCATCTCTTTATAGAGTGTTTAGCACATTGTGGACACTCAATAAATATTTATTGAAACTACTATGCAGGTGATATTAGTTTCCTTCCCATTCCTTTATCCCTTTATCTTCTTTCCACCTTGAGACCCCTCCCCTGAAAAAAAAAATCACCTTTACTTGTGAGATGCATTTTCTCACAACCTGTGCACTGGTACCTGCCGATTCTCAACCAGAAGGCATAGCCCTTAATCATTTGAGAACATCTTTAAAATGTTCATGCTTCACTCACCCCCATCCCCATCCTCTACACCTCAGAATTCTGAAATACCTTCTTGGTGTGTGTGCTGGAGAAGGGGGGCAGTAATAGACCCCTAGTTGGGAATCATCACCTGAGAGAACCCACGATAGGGATGGGAAAGATGGTCTGTACAGCATCCGACGGTTAGCTTTGTGGGGGGCCTGCTCACCTTGCAGTCAGCTTCTGCCTTCACCCCTCTGTAAACCTTCTCTAAAAGGTCCCCACTGATCTCGTCCTTGCTAAATACGGACGTCCCTCCTCAGCCTGCACCCTACCCCACGTTATGGCAGCATTTTACGCTATTACAGTGCATCTTTCTCAAACTTCTTACTCCCTTAGAACACTGCTTCTCTGCTCTCCAGGTACTCTTCAGATGGTCCCTTCTCAGCCTCCTTCTGCCCGTCAGTGGAAGTGGCCTCAGCATTCTGTCTCCACCCTTCTTTTAACTTTAATTCTGAGTGGCCACATCTGTTCCCTGCTGGCTCCCCTTTTCATCTATCCTAATGTCTTGGGTGTGCTCAAGTCCCTGAAATTCAGACTTAACTGGCCATCTTATATTTTTTGTTTGCTTTATCTGGCAACACTGCCTGTTTGGCACCAGTCCAAGTCCTTTATGTGTATTAACTTATTTCATCCCTACAACAATTCTGTGAGTTAGGTATTATTTTTATCCTCTTTGAGGTCCCAAGAGTGACCTGCTCTGGATCACACAGGTCATCTTTTGACCTCAGGCAGGCTGACCCCAAAGCCCTTGCTTTAACCATTTCTCCGTACGGGCTTATTCACCCAAAGCCACGCACAAAAGCCATCGAGGTGATGAGCTCTACCTTCTCTTCCTTCCTTAGAGCAGTGGCGAGAGCAGAGGCAACAGATTGGTCAAAGCTTAGCTTTCCTACACCGGTGACAACCACGGTCAGTGGAGCGTGCAGAAATTCTGCAGCCCGAGAGCCTCTGTCCCCCACAGGTTCACGGCGGCCTCTTCTGTGCTCAAGTCTGCTGATCTCATCCTTCCTCTCCTGCACAAAGAACTTCCGAACTTTCCCGGAGGGGTGGCAAGCTAAGCCAACATGTTGCTCTGTCCCTAATGAGTTTCCTTTCTTTTCTGGTAGCTTTTCTCACTGTATCGCTAATGTGACTGCGCTCGCTGTTCAGTGTTCCTTCTCCTTGGCTGAGCTCCAGCTGGGTTCTTGGCTCACCTCTTTTTTATAGACACAAGACTCTTAAGCCTCCTAATCTTGTCAGTAACTATTCCTACTATCAGTCTAATACATTTCCGTTCTCCAATTTGATAAATAACTTTCCTGATCAACACCGCCCAACACAGCAGTGATTTAAATCTGAGCTTTATGGAGATGACTCTCAAATCCAGATTTCCAGGCCAAAGTCCTCTCCAGAACTCCACCCCACATTTCCAGCTGGCTGCCCTCTTCTGGGACCCTCTGGCCGTACTTTTATTTCTACTTTAAATTACACGTAGCCATATGCAAGTGCCTTTTCTCAGGGAGCTGCTGGAGATGAGGCACTTGGAGGTGTATGAGGCCCAGTTCCTGTGCTCAAGATGGCATTCTCTCCATGTCACAGTCACTTATCTTAAGAAAGTTTTTATTGAAACATCCAAGAAGTACATTCTCTCTGTATGTAAAAAAAATACCACAGTATTTTGATACGGCAACTTAGAAAATCTATAGCTTCTAAGGATGGATTTTTATTAATGGAGACTACAAATGAATGAAGACATACCCTGAGCTTACATCATGTTTCAGGCACTTGACTATAGGTATTTTTACACAATTTTTAAATTTCGTCTCCTCAGTAGATTATTTGTCCTCCCCCCCCACCCCGCTGTCCACGACCACCCCTTCCTAAGCTTAAGATGCTAGACTTACATTGTTTCTTTCTCTTCCTAAACAGGTTGGTCAGGCCAAAGATGAACTGCTGACCAGTCAACTGATAGACCACCTTATGGGGGAGAGTGATGGCATGCCTAAGGTACTAAAAGTGTTTTCACCACTGAGATTCTCAAGTATCTTAGTTATGGTTTTACTTTATTCTGCCCTGTTTTTATCTATTATGGCTTTTGCATCATAGATGTAAAAAATTTTCTTTCTGGGTGCAGCTTTAGGTCATCTAGACAGACCCTGCATTTTAGATATTGTGTACATTCACTCTTAGAAATTGGCATTGCCCCCTGTGAAATAGCCACGCCCTTCTGGGTAACAATCCTCACCACCCACAATTTTTCTGAAATGTTATAGAGTTTTATTTATTCTAGGGACTATGAAAATGATTACTAAAACCATGAGTTAGCACTAATCCCTAAAAATCAGTGTACTTTGTTCATATTTCAGAAATTTGGGGACTTAATAAAAATCCTATTTACCGTAAAAGTAACTCACTGAAAATATAAAATAGAAATAAATCATTAAGAACATGTTTCAAAATAGGTGACTCTTGGATTTTGTGCAGAAGTTGGTCTTCTCTCAGTCCTAAGGAGGACAGACTCCTTTCAGAATGCCCCTAGAGCCTTTTTTACCACTTTTGCTTTGGTGTTTTAAGGGAATCTGCTTGTGAAGGAAACTTGAGTACAGTTGACCCTTGAACGACACGGGTGTGAACTGCACAAGTCCGCTTATACACAGATTTTTTTCAATAGTAAATACTATAGTGCTACCCAATCTCAGGTTGATTGAATCCGAGGATACAGAGGAACTGCAGATACCGAAGGGTGACTATAAATTAAACACTGATTTTCAACTGCGTGGAGGTTGGCATCCCCTAACCCCAGCATTGTTCAAGAGTCAGTTGTAAGTGATTTGGATACAAGGTGCTGGAATGTCATAGCTGGAGAGGATTGTAGCCATCCTGATCCCTGAGTCCATTTTCTGTATTTTACAGATAAAGACACTGAGACCCAGGGAGGCTAAGTTAATCTGCTAAAGGGCACAGGCCCTTAAACTGTGCCGAATCACCTCACCTTATGTCCACTTATTCTAATAATCAGCAAACCAGCATCAAGTATGTGAAATTGTTTAGAGTTAACATAGGAATGGAAAATGGGCCAAAGAAAATTTTATAGGCCACAGAAATTTATACAGGTGTAAAAATTTTTGAAATCTTGCGAAGTTGGTACATTGTATAAGAGCACCTTTCCATTTGAAGCACACGAGAGAGAACTCTCTGGACTAGGGTTAGCACGCAGACCATGGAGCCAGACCACTGTGCTTCAGATTCTGGCTCTGGAGAGGTGCTGTTGTGTTTCAGTTTCTCATCAATGAAATTAGTACAAAATCGCACCTTCCTCCCAGGGAGGGTATGAGGATTTAACGGAGTTATTACTTCTAAGGATACTTAGAATACTTACCTGGCACATATTAAACCCTGAATAAATACTTGATAAATAATTCTTTTTTTTTTTTTGCTTGCGGTACACGGGCCTCTCACTGCTGCAGCCTCTCCCATTGCGGAGCGCAGGCTCAGCAGCCATGGCCCACGGGCCCAGCCGCTCCGCAGCACATGGGATCCTCCCGGACCGGGGCACGACCCTGTGCCCCCCGCATCGGGAGGCGGACCCCCAGCCACTGCGCCACCAGGGAAGCCTGATAAATAATTCTTTATTTGTTGGCTTTAAAAAAAAAAAAAACAATTTTGGGCTTCCCTGGTGGCGCAGTGGTTGAGAATCTGCCTGCTAATGCAGGGGACAAGGGTTCAAGCCCTGGTCTGGGAGGATCCCACATGCCGCGGAGCAACTAGGCCCGTGAGCCACAACTACTGAGCCTGCGCGTCTGGAGCCTGTGCTCCGCAGCAAGAGAGGCCGCGATAGTGAAAGGCCCGCACACTGCGATGAAGAGTGGCCCCCGCTCGCCACAACTAGAGAAAGCCCTCGCACAGAAACGAAGACGCAACATAGCAAAAATAAATTAATTAATAAACTCCTACCCCCAACATCTTCTTCTTCAAAAAAAAAAATTTCAACCCTCAGTTACTGGAAAGTGAATGTGATTCTAACAGAAATGCAAAATTTTAGATGTTTCTCCCCTTAGCAAATGCAGAAAGTGATGTTTCTCTAACGGCTTGTATGTCAGGATGCCAAGTACCTGTTCCGCTTGTACATGGCCCTGAAGCAATACCGAGAAGCCGCCCGGACTGCCATCATCATTGCCAGGGAAGAGCAGTCTGCAGGTAGGTCCCCAGAAGGCATGCTTTTCTCCCCAAACAAGTAGTAGAAGCCAGCTCCAGTCCCTTCTCTGTCCATTTCTAATCTAGGATTGCTTTGAACCCACAAGGCTAGGCGGATGACCATTTCTGGGCTTCAGGGAAGTAAAATCATTCACCAGCACAGAACAGCCCCACTGAAGGCTTCTCATGTTCGGTGCCAGTTCCTCTCCTCCTCACAGTTCTGTGTCCTGGACGACGGCTTCTCTGACCTCTCCAGCCCACAGACCCCCCTGCACTTTCACTACACCTTTCCATCCCAGGTGTTTGGCCTTAACAGTATAAAACATATTACAAGGTGGAAGACGATGTGGTATTCTTATTGACCTAGTTCTTTATAACACACAGGGACTGTTTATAGAATCTCTAGAATGGTCCTGTTCATGTCTATGCTCTGTAAATACTCATTGAACAAGTCAGAATTAGTCTGACATCTTCACTAATTTTTGCAAGCTGATTCTTTTAGATGTTCATGAACATGGAATACAATTTTGGAAAATATGGAATTAAACGTCATTCTTTATTACTTAGTAACTTAATAAGATGATTAACAAAATCCACCTGTAAAATGGTGGCCCATAGAAAGTCCTCAGATTTCATCCTTTGCAGTAATGTCATCTTACCACCTCTTTTCAAGGAAACTATCGGAATGCACATGACGTTCTCTTCAGCATGTATGCAGAACTTAAATCTCAGAAGATCAAAATTCCCTCTGAGATGGCCACCAACCTCATGATTCTGCACAGTTACATACTAGTGAAGGTGAGGCCCTTTGAGTGACTTGGGACACAATCTGCCAGGTGCGCTAATCACCTGAAGGGCTTTCCTTCTGGGCACCTCTCCATTGGATTAGAGCCATTTCCTAGATCTCTGTAGCGTTAACCGAAAAAGCAAGATACAGAATAATTATACAACATGCTGCCTTTTGTGTACCAGAAGGCAGAAATATATATATTTTTTTTCATTGCAAATAAAATTAGAAATATACTTTTAAAAAAAGCCTAAGAAAAATAGTTTCCTAAAGGGATCAAGGCATGGGGCAGAGGAGGCGTGGCAACAAACCCAGTCAGGGGAGAAGAGGGAGAACAGTTTTCTCCATATGGTACATCTTTTTATACTGTTTTGATTTTGAAGCATATAAGTGTATTACTTGATCAAAAAAAGATTTACAGAAAACATTTTTAACCAGAGCTTCCTAAGTTTATTAATTCTAGGATAGTGGATTTTATACAATTCCACTGTGTTTTGATACTATTTAATTTTCATCTGAATATAAAATATTCACTGAGAAAATTTAGAGAATACAGAAAAGTATAATGAAAAAATAACTTGCCCCCTTTAAATCCATCACCAGATATAACAGTTGTTAACACTGTGTTGTATATATCCTCCATATTTCTAAAATACATGTGTGCACCCTTTTTTTTTACATTAGGAATATATTTATGTCCATAAAAATCACTGATATTTTTTAATCAGTGATTTTCAATAAAAACAAAATAGAACATGCAAACCTGAAATACTTCTATTTATAATTTACATAAATGTTATGTGTGTGTGTATATATATATATATATATACACACACACACACACATATTTATATACAGACACATATCTTTGTAAAAATACAGGTAGATGCCAACTTACATACTTTTCCAATTTTTCATTTATGTCAAAGTACATCTTCCCATATTAATGCTAAGTTGGTTTTCGGGCCAGACCACAAGAGCTTATGCAATTTTGAAGCTTTCTAGGTTACAGCAATCACATTATGAATGGCTTTCTAGGTTACAGCA
The DNA here is from genome assembly GCF_000442215.2 of Lipotes vexillifer. NCBI lineage: Eukaryota > Metazoa > Chordata > Mammalia > Artiodactyla > Lipotidae > Lipotes > Lipotes vexillifer. The sequence continues at coordinate 4,866,704 of NW_006774670.1, forward strand.
ATCACGTTATGAATGGCTTAGATCCATAACATTATTATGGTCCATAACAGCACTGCCCAATAGAACTTTCTGCAATGCTAGACGTGTTCTGTATCCACTAGCCTGGCTGTGGAGCACTTGAAATACAGATAGTGCAACTGATAAACTGAACTTTAAATTTTATATAATCTTAATTTTTATTTAACTAGCCACATGTGACTAGTGGCTACCATTTTAGGCCCCATAGGTCTATAGTCCTGATTGTAAGAGAAAACTTAGAATTCCAACTTGAAACCACCAGGAGTGCATTTCCCTTCGGAGCCGCATGGGGTCCCTTCTCTCGTACAGAAAGGAATAGAAAGGGGGAGGGAGGACTTTCTCAGCTTCAGACATCAGTGCTGGTGCCAATGTGCTAGGGGCACAGAATCCAGCCTTTAGGGGTGGAGGGGAGGATAGAAACAAGTTAGTGGAAGATGGGAACAAAAATAGGGATTGCTGTAAGAAGCCCTCCAGGACCAGGGCTTTCTTCCACCAAAAGCCATAGGGATGGTTCTCGAGTCTTTTTCTTTTCCTCCGGCCCCAAGAGCTGGCCCATCACTTCCACTGGACCAGACATCCTCTTCCCCATGTGACTTTTCCCCTCTGCTCTAGTCTCTTATTCAAGCACCAGATATTTTCAAGATTTTTAACTGCTTGTGGTATCAAAAGGGAAACTATTAGACCTTATCAAATAAGAATTGATGTAAAAATGTCACAGCCCTCTTTGACACAAAGGACTGGAGAAAGTCAGCCACATTTCAGGAGAAATGGAGACTTGGCTTTGGTGGATGCTTCCTCCCCAGAGCTGAGACAGGGACTTTGGCTGAAGGACAGCCTGGGGCCTTTGCACATGGGTGGCTGAGCCAGGCAGTCTGAGGCCCAGGGAGTCAGTGGAGGGTGACTTTAGATTCAGTTAATATTTATGAATTACATTGCAGTGCTCAGTAAATTATACCATCATCCACATGCTTAGACCGGATGGATGTTATGCCTGGGAGTTATTCTGTACTCACCCTTCACCTTCTCACCAGATATCATCAGTTCTGACTCCTCGTCTGTCTACTTCTCTCCATCCCCACTGCCTGCCCTCTGTGGACCGCCTCCTCTCACTGGACGACAGCAGTGACATTGTGGTCTGGCCCTGCCGACTCCCCAGCCTCATGTCATCCTAAGTGGACACCCTCCTTTCATCACAGATCCCACTCGTACTTACCTAAGCTCAGGCCCCTCCAGCCATCGTTGCCCCTTCCCTTACACAGGCAGCGCCCTCTTCTTATAACAACTCATCCTTTCTCCTGCCTAACTCATAACTCAGCTTTCAGGTCTCACAACAACTTGTTAGTCCCCCCATAATGGCCAGTGAGATGGACCAAGGATTTGAACTCATGTCGAGTGGTCTCAGGCAAAGTAGAAAGCTGAGTGTAGAGTAGGAGTGAGGCCAGTGAGGCCAGGGGGCCAGGTAGCAGCTGCTGGAAGGAGGATAAGTAAGGGAGAAACCCCAAGTGACATTAAAGTAAGGCTGCAAGGAGCCCGTGACCACCCGTTCAGGGTCACAATCAAGGAGTTGTTTATTTGGGTGAATGAAACATGGATTAGTGTTAATCAAAGTCTCTAAGAAGAGTAAAATTTATCATTTATTTCAGATTCACGTTAAAAATGGAGATCATATGAAAGGGGCACGTATGCTTATCCGGGTGGCCAACAACATCAGCAAATTTCCGTCACGTGAGTACTGAGAGGAGCCTGTTGTCCCCATGTCTGCCTGCCTGTAGCACGCCAAGATCATCCTCACGGACTCTGCCAGCCGCTGTTCTCTACACGTAGTAACTCATTTGATCCTCATAACAACCCCATGAAGTGGTGTAACCGGCGTCTGTCCCCAAGACCACCCCCAGGCGTGATAATTCACGAGGGGGATTCACATAACTCAACATATAGTAGTGCTAAAGCTAAGATTTACTACAGGGAAAGGATACAAAGCAAAATCGGCAGAGGGGAAAGGTGCGGGGGCTGGGGGGCCGGAGGTCAGGGGCGAGCGTCCACAGCCCCCCTGCCACCCCCCCACCCAGTGAAGTCACACTGGACACACTCAGTACCTCCGGGCAGCACGTGGAAGGTGGTGTCTACCAGGGTGCTTGTGAGAGACTCGGTACCCAGGGGTGGTCTTGGGGAGCTGGCCACGTCAGCACCCGGTTTGGCACGTACCAAATTTTCAGACTCCCAGAAAGCAGGTACTCCGCATAAACCCTATTGTTTGTACAAAAAGGTCAGGCACAGGCAGCCACTCTTCTCAGTTCTGGAAATGGCGGGAACTCTCCCAAAATCCCAGATCCCAGATCCCAGTTTCAGGCAGATCCTTCTAAGGAAAACAGTCTCAAGATTGCACACAAGTGGCCTACTGTTATTTTCCCTATTTTACAGATAAGCAAACTGGGGCAAAAGAAGTGAGGTAACACTTGCCCAAGACCATACTGTCAGCCAGTAAGTCTGACTCTGTGTTCTCAACCACTGTAGACCATTGCCTCTGAAAAAGGTCCCAGTATTCTAAAAGACTTGTCATTATAACATTTTTCAGTGATTAGATTTTGTCACATTGTCACATGACAGGGTCAACAAACGTTTGCTGTAAAGGGTCAGATGTCGAATGTTCGGGGCTTTGTGGGCCACATGGTCTCTGTTGCAACTATTCAACTCTGCCGTTTTGGCGTGACCCATACATAAATGGATGAGCATGGCTGTATTCCAACAGAACTTTATTCTTTTGGACACTAAAATTTGAAGCTCATAAACCTTTCACGTGTCACAAAATATTCTTCTCCTTTTGATTCTTTTTCCAGTCGTTTAAGAATGTAAAAGTCTTTCTTAGCAAATGGGCCATACAGAAACAGAGGGCCAGATTTAGCTCACAGGTCATAATTCACCAACCCCTGTTCTCTAAATGTGTTCTTTTTGGTTACATAAAAAAGACTAAAATAATTGTGCACCATGCTGGCAAAGGGTATGATGGGACAGGCATTCTCATGACTGCTGGTGGGATGGAATGGACATTGTTGTGGCCTTTCTAGAAAGCAGTTTGGCAGTTTGTGCTAGGAGTATTTTTTCTTTAAAGTCACGATCTTTGAGCCAGTAATTTGACTTTTAGGTATCTGTCCTGAAGAAACAGGTGCACGCAGAGAGGTTAGTGCATGAAATTGTTAATCTCCCCACCCATTCATCAGCAGTCCTGTCAAATGCAAAACTCTCTCAGAGGCGGGGAAGGACGCACGCAAAAGGTTACCTCAAGGGAGTGTGGGTCCTGGTGTTACAGGCAAAACGCAGTATAATCAGGGGAAAGACATTGTGGTGAGCAGTTACCTGACTCCACTGCCGTGCCCTTTCCTCGTTAAACAGTCCACGTCTGGTTGTCAGAAAAAGCAAATTTAGAGAGGTGCAATCCTGGCATCACGCCAGTAGAGGCAACGTGCTCTTTCTGCTCCTCCGTTTGCGTTGCAGACATCGTGCCGATCCTGACGTCTACCGTGATCGAGTGTCACAGGGCTGGCCTGAAGAACTCTGCCTTCAGCTTTGCAGCCATGTTGATGAGGCCCGAGTACCGCAACAGGATAGATGTCAAGTACAAAAAGAAGATCGAGGCAATGGTCAGGTAGGCGGCGACAGCTGGCTCTACCATCTAATCGCATTTCACAAGTGTATCTTTCAGAACGTAGCTGCTATGATGTGGGCTCAACAAGAACACAGATTGGGGGTAGCAATTAGGATTGTACTCAGCTGACAGCACCTGGAAACCCAACGACGGCTTTATCTGATTTATGTGACTCACGCACAAGGCACTGTAGCCCAGGGCTGGTGGTGCCATATCCCGATGTAACCAAGGACCGATCCCTCTGCCTTTTGGCTTTACCATCCAGAGCACAGAGGTTTCCTCCTCGTGGCTGCACAGTGGTGGTTGTCATGGTGGGGTGGCATCATGTACCCCATTCAACGCAGAAAGAAGGAGGGAAATTAAAAGATGAAAAGGTCTTTTGCCTTTTTAGTTAGGAAGGACACCACCCCCAGGACTTGCATTTACATCTCACCACTCAGCCACGTGGCTACCTGTAGCTGAAAAGCATACTGCTGAGTAAAAACCAAGTTCTGTTGGCAAGGAAGAAGGAAAAGATGGCTATTAGGGAGGCAGCAAACAGCGTGTCTGCCACAGACAAAGAGTGGATATTTCTCAGTTTAAGAAACTTGGTAATTATACCGCCTATTGCCACGAGACTTCATTTCGAAATCCTGTGTAGCTCCAAAGGCACATAAGGCATATCCTCACTTCAGAAAGCCTGGTTTTCAACAGGAAAACTAGGAGAAAGTAGCACTCATCTTTACAAAAGGAAAAATTAACTGCAATCCTGTAGTAGTTCTGTACTACCACTTGTTCATAGCGATGACATCTGGGGTACCTGTTAGTCCCATTTTGACCAGGGAACTCAGGTGTACCCGAATCTTGACCCAGAACTCTCTCATCTCAGCCAAGGGAGATGGCTACACCAGTAATAGCAAAGGGAAGCAAATACTACTTATTGTAGTTATTGTTAACTGGGCTCATGGCAGAGAACTCTAACCTGGATAGGGGCTACATGGAACACTCCCTTTTTTTTTTCAAAGCTGATAAGCCTAAGCAGCTTCAGACCAAATCAGTCTGACCCAGCGTACCTGCCATCAGGAAGAGTGAGGTGGGGAGAAAAAGCTAGAGCACATTTATCCCCCAGTTTCGAGCCACACCAGCCTAGGTGCCAGCTTGAAGGGGCGCTGGTTATTCTCTCCCCGCGCAAGAGTACTCTTAGCTATGAGGTCTAATACGGTATCTGCTGGCTGCATGTGGCTATTTAAATTTAAATTAATTAAAAGTGAATAAAATGTAAAACTTAGTTCCTCACGCTATCCATATTTCAAGTGCTCTGAGCTCCATGTGGCTCATGGCTACCGAATTAGAACAGTGCCATTGTCACAGAAAGTTGTGCTGCACAGCCCTGGACAGCCTTTACGACTGCCGTACACAAAGGGAAAGACAGAGAAGCAGCAAGCTCACTACTCCAGTGGCAAGGAAGACACGAGACAGCCAGACCCACCCGTGTTTTCTCCCACATAATGTGCTGTGAGCTCCAGCTCCCAGAGGTGGCCATGGAATGCTAGCCTGAGCAGTCCTCATTCCTCTCCTTCCTCTGTGAGCCGGAGCGTGTATCTCTAGTCTCAGAGTCTGACTATGAAGAAGTAGGTGCATTTCATGTGATTCTTCCTCACAGGAGACCTGACACATCCGAGACAGAAGAGGCCACAACCCCGTGTCCATTCTGCGAATTTCTTCTCCCAGAGTGTGAACTCCTCTGTCCTGGATGTAAAAATAACATCCCATATTGCATTGCAACAGTAAGTTTCTTTATCATCATTTCCCTTTCTTTGCATATATATCTATAGCCCATTTGAATACTTGTGTGTCAGTACTTTCTTCACTTCTGAAATAATCTTATCCCTCAAATTTCCTGCAACATTTAGCATACAATTTCATGGTCAACAAAGTTGAAAGTTATATTCAAGGCACATAATAATCTAAGTGAGTATCAGGAAGGCACTCTGGGGCAGGAGAGCACACACTTGGGGATCAGATGGTCCTAGGCTTAGATCGTCTTTCTGCCACTTACTGGTTACATAACCTGGTGCGATTTGCTTTTACCTTGCTAGGTCCATCAGTTAACAGTACCTGCCTATTGAGGTAAACTGCAGGTTGACGAGAGGACATCTTTGAAGCCTTAGTACAATTCCCGGCATGCTGTAGCACTTAATAAGTGATGGCTTTTATTGTACACTTTAATATTAAGACCTATTATTAGAAAATTTTAAAATAGATTATTTGTTCATCACTAGGCTAATGTAAGCTTTATTTTAAAGGAAAATAAATCTAGGTAATGTCACAATATTGAAGATTATTCTCTTTATACATGAATCTGATAAATTTGGCTTTAATCCTTTTGATGCCATTTCTTTCTAATTACCCACCTATGTGAAATATCAATAATTTCATAATTTAGAGGTCTCTCTGGCTTTTAACTGTAACCATGCATTGTAATTGAATAATGGGGGGGAGTTTTAAAAATAAAGATGAATTTTATTCTTCAACGTACTGTTTCCAGGGTCGACATATGTTAAAGGATGATTGGACGGTGTGTCCACATTGCGACTTCCCTGCACTGTATTCAGAATTCAAGATGTAAGTGTGCAACATTTCACTCAGCCATACAGATTTATCGAATAATAGGCCTTTTATTCAACCACTTTTATACTGAGGTCTCTTTATTTGTTCGTGTTCTTAAAAATCTCTAAAGACTCAAATTGGCTTCTTGGGAGAACCTTCTGTGATCTTTGAGAACATTTTCCTTAAAGGGGATTTTGCATGAGACTGAATATTCCTAATTCTTAAGTCTCATGATGAACATGTACTAAGAAGTAGAAAGGAATAGTTGGTTTTCACATCACAATAACCCAAAAGTAAAGGAATATTTAATCTACTCTGTCTTTCCCTCTGCAAACAGCATGTTAAACACTGAAAGCACATGTCCTATGTGTTCAGAAAGATTAAACTTGGCTCAGCTGAAAAAAATCTCAGACTGTACCCAGTACCTGCGGACAGAAGTGGAGCAGTGAGTGGCATGTGCAGGTAAGTGCCAGACCACCCACTTACCTTCCCAGGGCATGAGATCCACAGGGTGGACACAGCGTTACAGTGTGTTTTGCCATTGCCTCCTTTTTGTGCATCATGTAACTTGTCAGATTTGAACGAACAAAACCTGTCAGATTTGAAACAAACCTTTGATGTACTTTAAAAAAAAGCTAAAACGCAGGTTGTACAGTCTCCATGGTGACAAAGGTTATTTGGCCAAGCAGCATCATGGATTCCAACCAAAACGTATATTATCAAATCACATGGGCTTCTTTTTAACCAGTCCATTAAAACTGTAGCTAGCTATTAACAGTGGGGTTTTGAGTTCTATAATTCAGGAGAATATATTGTAAAAATGTTTGCTTCCAGAGGCTTGAAAAATCCCCATTTTTCTTTCCAAGTGTCATTTTTGTTGCATGGAAGCAGCACAATACCCCTTCCACTCTCACTCCATTGGCAAGAATTTACTCATAGGGCCACACATACTACAAGGGGAGGCAGGGAAACGTAGTCTCCAGGTGGAAAGCCAAAAGCCCCTGCCAAAAACTCTTTAATTTTAAGATTCTTTAATTAAAAGGAAAAAGTAAGATTAGTACCTGACACAGCACTAAACATAGTTAAAACGGAACCCTAGGTTTTCACACGAAACCTGTTCTCGCAATCTTCACTCCATCAGTAAACAGCAGCTCCATCCTACCAGCTGATCAGGAGGGAAATGTGGACACCACCAATCCCCCAGTCCCTGGGCAAGTCCTCTCAGTCCCCCTCCAGTGTATCTGGTTCCCTTCCTCAGGGGGACTTTTTATTGCACCTGCAAAAATAAAGAGCCTAAAAGACTCGACATGAACTGCCCCAGCCTCCTCCTCTGCTCACTACGCTGCAGCCCCACTGGCCTCTTGGCTGTTCCTTGGACTCCAAACTGCTTTCTGTAGCACCTGCAGTCTCTCACATTCCTGCCAGCAGCACCCAAGGGTTCTAGTTTTCCCATATCCTCACCAACACTTGCTGTTGTCTGCATGCTTGATTATAACCATCCTAGTAGGTGTGGAGTAGTATCGCATTGTGGTTGATGTGCATTTTCCCTAATGGTAACGATGTTGAGCATCTTTTCACATGCTTGTCGGCCATTTGTATATCTTTAACTTTAGAGAACTGTCTTCAAGTCCTTTACCCATTTTTTTAACTGGGTATTTTGTCTTTTTATCAAGTTGTAAGAACCCTTAATATATTCTAGGTACAAGTCCTCTATCAGATACATGACGTGCAAATATCCTATTCTGTGGAAGTATTTTTTTACTTTCTTCATAGCATCCTTTGATGTACAAGTTTTTATTATTTTGATGAAATCCAATTTATTTTTTTTCCTTTGGCTGCTTGTGTTCTTGGTGTCATGTCTAAGAAACCACTGCTTAACCCAGCGTCACAAAGATTGACACTTATGTTTCATTCTAAGAGTTCTATAGTTGCTGCTCTTATACTTAACGTCTTTGATCCATTTAATTTTTGTGTATGATGTGAGGTAGGGACCCAATTTTCTTTTGTGTGTGGATGACCAGGTGTCTCAGCACCATTTGTTGAAAAGACTGTTCCTTTCCTATTATTACTGGGTATTGTCTTATTATTATTGTTACAAAGGTTCTTTATTTGTATATTCTAGATCTAAATCTTAGTCAGATTTATTTTGCCGATATTTTCTCCCACTCTGTGGCTTCCCACTTCTTTTTCTTAATGGTCTTTTTTTTTTGGAATATAGTTGATTTATCAATACACTCTTGTGTTAGTTTCAGGTGTACAGCAAAGTGAATCAGTTATACATATATCTTAATGGTCTTTTGATGAGCAGATTTTGATTCTGATGAATTATAATTTACCAATGTTTCATTTTATTATTACTTTTATTACTTTCTGTGTCTAAGAAACTTTTTGCCTACTCAAAAGTCAGGAGCATATTCGCCTATGTTTTCTTCTAGAAGCTCCGGGTCTGTGATCCATCTTGAAGTTATTTTTGTTTACAGTATGAGGTGAGGATTGAGATTCGTTTCCCTCTCAAGTAGATATCCAGTCTTCCAACACCATTTGTTGAAAAGTCTTTCCTTTCCCCATTGAACTGCTTGCATGCCTTTGTTGAAAATCAGCTGGGTTTTAAATATGGGTCTACTTCTGGACCCTCTCTTCTTTCCCATTGCTCTATTTGTCCCCTATTTTTATACTATACTGTCTTCATTACTGTGACGTTATAGTGTATCTTAAAGCCAGGTATTGTGGATCCTGCAACTTTGTCATTTTTTTCCAAGACTGGTTTTTTTGTTTTTGTTTTTTTTTTGCGGTACGTGGGCCTCTCACTGTTGTGGCCTCTCCCATTGCAGAGCACAGGCTCCGGACGCGCAGGTCCAGCGGCCGTGGCTCATGGGCCCAGCCGCTCCGTGGCACGTGGGATCTTCCCGGACCGGGGCACGAACCCACATCCCCTGCATCGGCAGGCGGACTCTCAACCACTGTGCCACCAGGGAAGCCCCCACCAAGACTGTTTTGACTACTCTTACTTCTCTCCATTTCTCTCTAAAATTTTAGAATCAGCTTGTCAAATTCTGTTTTAAAATCTTGCTCAAATTACAATTGGGATATGTTTTTCTGTTGCCACATAACATATTATCACATATTTAGCATCTTAAAACAATATACATTTAATATTTCACAACTTTTTTTTGAGGTATAATTATCACCTTGTATTAGTTTTAGGTGTACAACATAATGATTTGATATATGTTTATACTGTGAAATGATTACCACAGTAATTTAGTTAACATCCATCACCACACAGTTACAATTTTTTTTTTAATTGAGAACTTTTAACACCTATTCTCTTAGCAACTTCCAGGTATACAGTGTTGTTAACTATGATGGCCATGCTGTATATTACATCCCCAGGACTTACTTGTAACTGGAATTTTATACCTTTCGACCACCTTCATTCTGCCCACCCCCACCCTCTGGCAACCAACAAATTGTTCTGTATCTATGAGTTCAGTGGGGTTTTTTTTTTTAATTAAACATGTAAGTGAGATCATATAGTATCTGTCTTTCTCTTATTTCATTTAGCATAATGTCCTCAAGGTCCATCCATTGTTGTCGCAAATGGCAGTATTTCCTTCTTCTTTATATGTATATACACGTGTACACATATGTACCACATATTCTTTATCCAGTGCCATTTTCTTTATCCAGTATTAGTGGACACTTAGGTCATTTCCATGTCTTGGCTATTGTAAATAATGCTGTAATGAACAATGGGGTGCAGATACCTTTTCAAGATAGTGATTTTGTTTCCTTCAGATAAATGCACAGAAGTAGAATTGCTGGAACATATGGTAGTTCTATTTTTAACTTTTTGAGGAATCTCTGTAGCGTTTTCCATAATGGCTGCATCAATTTACATGCCCACCAACAGTGCACGATGGATACCTTTTCTCCATATCCTTGCCAAGACTTGTTATTTTTTGTCATTTTGACAATAGCCATTCTAACAGGTGTGAGGTGATATCTCATCATGGTTTTGATTTGCATTTCCCTGATTAGTGATGCTGAGCACCTTTTCATGTACATATTGACCGTATGTATGTTTTCTTTGGAAAATGTCTATTCAGAGCCTTTGCCCATTTTTTTGATTGGATTTTTTTTTCTATTGAGTTGTATGAGTTCTTTATATATTTTGTATATTAACCCAAATTATCAGATATATGATTTGCAAATATTTCTCCCATTCCATAGGTTGCCTTTTCATTTTGTTGATGGAAATTTTTTAGATTGATGTCATCTTACTTGTTTATATTTGCTTTGTTGCCTTTGCTTTTGGTGTCCCATACAAAATACATTGCCAAGACCAATGTCAGGGAGCTTACTCCCTATGGTTTCGTCTAAGAGTTTTATGTTGTCAGGCCTTATGTTCAAGACTTTAATCTATTTTGAGTTAATTTTTGTGTATGGTGTAAGATAGTGATCCAGTTTCATTCTTTTGCATGTGGCTGTCCAGTTTCCCCAACACCATTTATTTAAGAGACTGCCTTTCCCCATTGTATATTCTTGGCTTCTTTGTCATAAATTGACCATATATGCACAGGTTTATTTCTGGGCTCTCTATTCTGTTCCATTAATCTGTGTGTCTGTTTTTATACCGATACCATACTGTTTTGATTACTATAGCTGCATAATATAGTTTGAAATCAGGAAGTGTGGTGCTTCCAGCTTTGTTCTTTCTCAACATTGCTTTCTGGCTGTTCATTGTCTTTGTCGTTCCATACAAACACGAGGATTGTTTGTTCTATTTCTGTGAAAAATGCCATTAGAAATTGATAGGAATTGCATTGAATCTGTAGATTGCTTTGGGTAGTGTGGACACTATAACAGTTCTTCCAATCCATAAGCATAGAAAATCTTTCCATTTATTTATATCTAGAGTTTCTTTCATCAGTGTCTTATGATTTTTCAGTGCACAGGTCTTTCATCTCCTTGGTTAAATTCATTCCAAGGTATTGTATTCTTTTTGATGCAATTGTAAATAAGATTGTTTTCTTAATTTCTCTGATAGTTAATTATTAGATACAATAGATTTTTGTATATTGATTTTGTATCCTGCAATTTTGCTGAATTAGTTCTAACAGCTTTTTTGGTGGTCTTCAGGGTTCCCTATATATAATATGTCATCTGCAAACAGTGACAGTTTAACTTATTCCTTTCCTATCTGAATGCCTTTTATTTCTTTTTCTTGCCTAAAGGCAAGGGTGACATCCTTGTCTTATTCCTGATCTTCGAGGAAAAGCTTTCAGCTTTTCACCATTGAGTGTGATAGCTGTGGGTTTGTCCTATATGGCCTTTATGATGTTGAGGTATGTTCCCTCTATACCCACTTTTGTGAAAGTTTTTATCATGAGCAGATGTTGAATTTTGTCAGATGCTTTTTCTGTATCAAGATGATCATATGATTTTTATCCTTCATTTAATGTGGTGTATCATCTTGATTGATTTCTGGATGTTGGACTATCCTTGCATTACTCCAATAAATCCCACTTGATTGTGGTGTGTGATTCCTTTAATGTATTATTGAATTCAGTTTGCTAATATTTTGTTGAGGGTTTTTGCAACTATGTTCATCAGAGATATTGGCCTGTAATTTTCTTTCTTGTAGTTTGTCTGGTTTTGGTATCAGAGTAACGCTGGCCTCATGGAATGAGTTTGGAAGTGTTTCCTCTTCTATTTTTTGGAAAAGTCTGAGAAGAATTGGTATTAATTCTTCTCTAAGTGTTTGGTAGAATTAACCAGTGAAGCCATCTGGCCCTGGATTTTTGTCAGGTTGTTTTTGATTACTGATTCAATCTCCTTGATAGTAATTGGTCTAATTTTCTATTTCTTCATGGTTCAGTATTAGAAGGTTGCATGTTTCTAGCAATTTATCCATTTCTTCTAGGTTGTCCATTTTGCTGGCATTATAGTATTTCATAGTAGTCTCTTTTGTATTTCTGTGGTATCGAATGTACTATCTCCTCTTTCATTTCTGATTTTGAGTCCCCTATTTTTCTTTGTGATTCTAGCTAAAGGTTTGTCTATTTATCTATCTTTTGGGCAAAAAAAAAAAAAAAAAGCTATTAGTTTCATTGAACTTTTCTATTGTCTTTTTAGTCTCCATTTCATTTATTTCTGCTCTTTGAGATTTCCTTCCTTCTACTAACTTTGAGCTTAGCTTGTTCTTTTTCTAGTTCCTTAAGGTGTGAAGTTAGGCTGTTTATTTGAGATCTTTCTTGTTTCTTAATGCAGGTGTTTATTGTTATGAGCTTCCTTCTTAGAAACTCCCATAAGATTTGGTATGCTGTATAGCTGTCCCTCAGTATTCGTGGGGGATTGGTTCCAGGATCCCTAGTGGATACCAACATCCACGGATGCTCAAGTCCCTTATATATAATGGTGTAGTATTTGAATATAACCTATGCACATCTTCCCGTATACTTTAAATCATCTCTAGATTACTTATATTACCTAATGTAAATGCTATGTAAATAGCTGCCAGCATGTAGCAAATTCAAGTTTTGCTTTTTGGAACTTTCTGGTACTTTTTTTTTTTCCTGAATCTTTTGATCCATGGTTGGTTGGATCTGTGGATATGGAACCCACAGATATGGAGGGCCAACTCTATTTCCATTTTCATGTCTCAGGTATTTTTTTTTATTTCTCTTTTGATTTCTTCTTTGACCCAGCAGTTGTTGAGCAACATGTTTGAATCTCCACGTATTTGTGAATTTTCCAGTTTTCTTGTAACTGATTTGTAGTTTCATACTTTTGTGGTCAGAAAAGATGCTTGATATGACTTCAGTCTTCTAAATTTATTAAGACTTGTTTTGTGGCCTTACATATGATCTATCCTGGAGAAATGTTCCATCTGTGCTTGAGAAGAATGTGTATTCTCTTGCTTTGGGATGGAATGCTCTGTAAATGCATTAAGTCCATCTGGTCTAACATGTCATTTAAGACCAATGTTTCCTTATTGGTTTTCTGTTAAATGAAAATCTCTTCACTGATGAAAGTGGTGGGGTAATGAAGTCCCCTCCTATTATTGTATTGCTCTTTCTCCCTTTAGGTATGTTAATATTTGCTTATATTTAGGTGCTGCTAATGTAAATAATAAATATCTACAAATGTTATATCCTCTCGTGGATTGATGCCTTTATCATTATATAATGGCCTTCTTTGTCCCTTCTTACAGTCTTTGTTTTAAAGTCTATTTTGTCTAAGTACAGCTACTCCAGCTTTCTTTTGGTTTCCATTAGCATGGAATATCTTTTTCCATTCCTTCACTTTCAGTCTGTGTGTCCTTAAAGCTGAGTGAGTGTCTTGCAGGCAGCATATAGATGGATCTTGGTTTTTATCCATTCTGTCTTTTGATCAGAGAATTTATAAATCATATTTAAAGTAGTTATTGATAGATAGGGACTTGCTGCCATTTTGTTCATTGTTTTCTGGCTGTTTTGTAATTCCTTTGTTCCTTCTGTTCTTGCTCCTTTTTCTCCTTTTGTGATCTGACAATTTTCTGTAGTCATATGCTTAGATTCCTTTTTGTCTACCATAGGTTTCGCTTTGTGGATACCATGAGACTTACATAAAATACAAGTCTGTTTGAAGTTGATAACAACTTAAGTTCAAATGCATTTTTACTCTCACCATCCACATTGTTTGTGATGTCACAATTTATATCTTTTTATCTTGTGTATCCATTAACAAATTATTAGTTATTTTTACTATTTTGTCTTTTAACTTTCACACTAGGTTTAAGTACTTACCATTACAACATTAGATTATTCTGAATTTATAATATTTACCTTTACCTTTGAGATTTACAATTTCATATATTTTCGTATTATTAATGAGTGTCCTTGTGTTTCAGCTTAAAGAAGTCCCTTTAACATTTCTTGTAAGGCCAGTCTAGTGGTGATGAACCTCGTTAGCTTTTCCTTGCCTGGAAAACTTCCTCGCTCCTTCAATTTTGAAGGATGGCTTTCCCAGGTAGAATATTCTTGGTTGGCAGTTTTATTCTTTCAGCACTTTGACTATATCAGGCCACTCTCTTCTAGCCTGCAAAGTTTCTGCCAAAAGAATCTGCTGACAGTCTTATGGGGGGGGGGGGTTCCCCTGTATATAACAAGTTGTTTTCTTTTGCTGCTTTTAAGATTGTCTTCTTGTCTTTAACTTCTGGCAGTTTAATTATAACTTGTCTTGGTTTGAGCCTCTTTGGGTTGAGCTGCTGAACACTAACTTTGCACTTTCTCATTCTTCTCAGTAAGGTGGCTGTTATCATCATCCTCACTTTATAACAGAGGTTCAACAGCTTGGCCATGCAGTTCTAGTCAGTTGAAAAGCCAGGACTGACACTCAATTACAGACTGGGAATTTCTTACTTGAATGTAGGGATCCTGCTCCATATTCCAGAAATGAGCAAAAAAAATCTTCTTTATTATGCTTGGCTTTATTACTAAATGCTAGTAGTTACTTGAAACCCTTCTAAAAGCATATGGGGTTTTGTTTTTTATTTTTTTGTCCTTTCTAGGTATTATGGTCCTGAGAAGATACCATTTTTCCACAGGAGGCTGTGTTTCTACCCCTGGCAGATTTCAAGATGGTCCTTCTCGAATACACAAAAAACAAGGTCACCTCTCCAGGTCACCACTTTCAACTTCTGCAGAGTGGGAAGCAGTTGACACACAACATGCTGTTCATTCTTTACTTTGTATATTTCCTCTTCTGAGTCTTACATACTCTATGCTCTATACTGTTAATAGTAACCTACGACATAACTGTAAATATTCAGCGTTTTGATATCTTTTCTGTTTTGAAATACCTCCTTTAAAATAAACTTATTGATTAGATATTTGTAATGTTTTCCCAGATTTAAAGACAGCAAAAGAAATAAAGGAAGGTAGCTTTAAACCATACTGTGAAGTTTGGGCAGCACAGATATTAACAAACAGTGTTCAAAAGTTTGAAGTGAGAGGCTTACACAAATCAAGGCTATTTAGCAGAATCAGTCTGAGAATAAAAACATCAAAAATCAGTAAAATCAGCATTTTTAAAGAATGAAACTATAAGTTTATGTTTCTTGAGTCATTATGCTACATAGTATGGAATTCCTGTCACAAAATTAAATCATTTGACTTCCCCTGAAGATGTACATTATTCAGAATCTCCCCAAGATGGGTGGAGGGTTCCTTTCCCATGTCACACACCCACTACTATACATATCAGTATATGCTTCCTTGCCATCCAAAGCCAAAGTATCAAAGTCTGAGCAGCTGACAGAATCATGTAGCCTAACTCTGAATGTATCAGATGATATGATTTTACAGTATAGCCACCAGCATTCTGAGCATTACAGAGGTACCTACGAGCCTAGGGTAGAACCCAAAGTGCCAATAAAGTTTTACAGCATCCAGGTATCCATATGCATGCCTCCAGCTTTACGTTTTTCCTTCCCAAAGGCTGGCCAGAGGCTCTGGCCTTCCTAAGTGATACAAGTCATTATCATTAACCCCACCCGTGGTCCCTTTGTTTTGTGTTATCACTTGAGGGATGTTGTAAGGTTACGGGAATAATAAGAGCCATAGGCACTTGGGATCTGTAAGGGTAAGCACATTATATTTTGGGAGTTAGTTATGGGCCTCAGACATTCACTGATGAGCATAATTGTACCAGAACTTATTTAGGAAGATACTCCTCCTAGTACACATAACTATGTGCTCCTTATTAATAACTTCAAGAGGCCCAATAATGTTGCTGTAAATAATACACTGACAAACCTTAAAAAGTGAAGGATGAAGTAGTATTAGTAATAAAGCAGTGGTTTGTTATCGACTCTACCAAATGGCCAAGACTCAGTGGATCGCAAAGAAAGCAAGTATACAGTTTTATGCTGCAAGGATGATGTGTGGCATCCAGTGGCTCCAATAAGGATTTACTGGTTGCTCCAAATCATAATGAACAAGTAAAGGACACTATCTGTTGTTCTGGCTGCAAGGAGATTATAGTCCCTTTCCTGGGGAGCACAGAGCAAGTAGGCAGATATGACTTGCATATCAAAAAGCAATAGAAATGGAAAAATACGCATAAGAAATTTATGCTCACCCTGCTGGTGAGGTGAGGCAGTCATCAATCAAGAAAATCTTCAATCAAGAAAATCTTCACTGGGCTTCCCTGGTGGCGCAGTGGTTGAGAATCTGCCTGCTAATGCAGAGGACACGGGTTTGAGCCCTGGTCTGAGAGGATCCCATATGCCGAGGAGCAGCTGGGCCCGTAAGCCACAACTACTGAGCCTGTGCATCTGGAACGTGTGCTCCGCAACAAGAGAGGCCGTGACAGTGAGAGGCCTGCGCACTGCGATGAAGAGTGGCCGCCGCTTGCCACAACTAGAGAAAACCCTCGCACAGAAACGAAGACCCAACACAGCAAAAATAAATTTAAAAAAAAAAAACTTCACTGAAGCAGAAGTCTCAAGCAGGGCTTTTAACAAAGAGAGGGACATGGTTTAGTAGGCAAAGGCTTAAGGCAACATTTTATTCCCATAATGAACTTAATCTACATGAAAGACATTTTTCACACTAGTAAATACATTTTAAATGTCTCAAGAACTTCGTCTGGCCTCCCAAACAAGACTATCAGTTCCTTAAAGGCAGGGAAGAGAATCCTGATTTTACATTCCTTTCAGCACATACCTCGCAGAAGTAGCACATACCCTTGAGCATTTACTGACAAGATTTAAAAAATCGCTAGACACCCAAATTCCAGACTAGTTGCACAGCCTCAGGCCCCTCAACAAACACAGTTACAGGTACAATCTAAAGTTCCAGTAGGCGTTGTGGAATCTGTCAGGACAGAACTGGATCCCTCAGGGACAAAGTAAACAAAAGCCAGTGGTCATTTAGTCCCAAACCAGAGTGAGGATAAGAGTTTGACCCAGCCTAGGCCCTACTGGTTTTAAACTAATGAGTTGAAACTCTGGAAGGCTAGGAATGTCTGACAATCTTTCTGCAGCCACAATACCCTCTAATAATAACAAAGAGCCCTCCCCACGAAATTCTATTCACAGCAGAGGTGTGGTTGACACTCATAGGGGTAATGAACTTGGGAATTAGAGTTCTGACTCTTCAACTGCCAAAGTTATGTTTCACAGAACAGGTCAGTAGGAATATAGTTAGCTTTTGTATCCAATCATTTGCAAATTAATAAGGAAAATATATACCAACATAGTATCCTACTGTACAAGATGACAATCCTAAGAATTTGTACATGTATCATGTGAAACATCTTTATTTCTAATTTCTATTTTGCAAGATATTTGACAATGTACAAAGAATACCCCGTTCTAGGTGATGATTGTTTTGTATTTTATTTACAAAATTTCTCCACATAATAGTAACTAACTACCTCTTTTTTAAAAATCGGCATTGGTCCTATAATGGCCATTAGGATAAATTCTTAAGCCTACAAAAGCCGCCTTAGTACCTCTGTTCCCAGACATATTACTGTTAACTAAAAATCTGACTCCAAAGCCCACATGTAGTTTCTAATTCTGAATATACAGTCATTCTGAAGTACAATCTCATTAGATTGACAGGGGACAGTGGAGGACCCAAGCAGTCCTATCAACCTCTATAAGAGGTGTACATCAGCCTACTGTTTACACCCTTCTAGCTGTACCACCGTTTATTTGTAATGGGACCGTGAGGTTACCCCATTACACTAAAACATGGTTCCTTTGGGAAAACAAGGCATTCTCTAAGACCAGCTAAACTGGTCAGCAGGTTGAGTAAAAAGTAGCGGTCAGCAGTGAAAAATGGTTTTATTTCTTTGAACTTTTTCCTTTTCCTTTTCTGGACTCTTTTTCTGATTTTGAAGGCTTTGAAGATTTTGTCTTTTTCTGTTGGGAGGGAAAGATGCACAAAATAGTTAGTAGCTGTGTTTACGAGTAAATAAGTTCATCTCTACAATAAATCAAATCTTTACCTGCAACTTAATAAAGAAGAAAGGTTGCACACACCTAGATCTTGAACTACAGCTACCCTCGATGAGCTTACTAATAACAACTGGCTAGCTGTAGCTTTGAACTACTGAAAAGCTTATTTAGACTCTAGAACTAGGATATGTTCCCCAGAACACCGATATATTTAGGAAAGACAAAATAAGCAAGATATAATTTACACACATGGTAATGTTTTCATGAAGAACTTCCTTTTCTTTCAGATTAGAGATCTAAACACATTCAGTTTGAGTAGGGGAGGGAGTAGACTTCTTATGTCTACACAAGACTAGAGAGCCACGCTGGAGAAGGCCACTATTCCCACCCCTGCACATACAAAACAGAGTCGAGGAGCAAGAATGATAAACGCACACACACTAAGGACAGAAGAGGATACAAACTAGATTCCTTTGTCTCAGCCAATGGTAAACAGGGGGCTGATACCATAAATAATTTTAATCTTTCCTAGCAAAAGATGAGGATGTTTTGCTCTGGGAAACTTCTGTGGGCAGTTCAACAGCTATAGCAAAAAGTAAATAACAGAAAGGAGAAATGGTTTCATTAAAAATGCTTTTCTTGATTATGCTATGAAAATGTGTCTGTGGGTAAAGCACAAACCAATGGCAAATAAAAAAAAAATAGTCCTTTTTCCAACAGAGCATATGACCATCAATATGATGGCCTGTTTTTTTGCTGTCTGGCTCTTCCACTGTTATAAGAAGTTGACTGTTTATAAAAATGAAATCTACACCTTCTTCACCCTCGGAACTGTGATGAACAAAACAAAAAGTATTTTCAGCTTCCTCTGTTACTTGCTAAACAGGCTCTGAATAATTTCAAAAGGCAAGTTATACACAAGATAAGCTATTTTGAGGGAGTATCATAGCTTCTCCTATTTGCAGATGAAAATACTACCTTGAACATAGCATCAGTTTCCAAAGTGTCCTGGTCTTTCTCATCAGATTGAGAGTCATCTTCATTTAATTCTTCATTGTATTCAGAATCCAGCGCTGGGCCTGTGCTGTGTCTGTGTGTCTTTACTGCCTGAAGTGAATACGGAATAAGGTGGACTTCCTTATTGTAAGCTCTTGTGAAGGCTGCTTTCACCTACACAAAAGGAATAGAGGGAGGTTTTTAAAACTCTAACTGCCAAACAACCCCTTTAAACTCTGTAGGCCTAGAGGCTCTGAGAGACACTAGGAGCCCCTTGAAATTGTAAAATATGTATGCATGCACATGTAAGTATATCTATATGCATTTTCCTATGGAGAAGTTCCATATTTTTCATGACATTCTTAATAGAGCCATGACTCAAAAAATAAGAATCAGTATTTGGGAACATTAGGCAGATTTTTAAAAGTCACTTTAAGTCATCAATTTTTTTCTATTCAGTGTTCTCTGCAGTTCTACAAAGTGACAAGCAAAGTTAGTCAGTGAACCAATCAATCAAAAAAGGCTTACAATAAAGTACAAGTTGTCCTTTAATTACCACAAAATATCTAAATTACCTTTATCACAAAAATAGGCTATTTCAAAATACTAGGTAACTTGAAAAGCCTTAACCTCAAGCTTCTAAACCTAACTGTAGAATTAGTCCACAAATTCCAACAATGGATGTGTCTTGTGAGAATTTACCTATAGTCATACCCGTAGTCAGGTCAAAATTCTAAAGAAGACAAGCCACAGAGAACATGTATTCTAGAACAGCACCAAGTAAATAAGCACAAGGGTGACATATTAGATATCACAAACTCATGTCACTTCAGTTTTTTCATGTTCACTATATAAAGTAGGGGATAGATCATTACATAATAGATTGTCCAACTGTAATAAATACACTAAAACACAGATTAGGCAGACTAAGAAAAAGTCTAAAATGCTCAGCCAGTTAACACTTCTTTTCATAATGCATTACCACCACCTCACTTTTACTTCCCCAGGCTCATCTGCCTATCCTTGTAAGGAATACATCTACATTTGCTCCTCAGATTTCACACCTTGCTTTTCCATGCAGGATAAGGCAAAGATAAAACTATAAATTATAAAAGTCAAATCCCAAAGTCTACTCTTAATATTGTACTCAAATAGTATCTTTGGAAAGCACAGACCATAAGCAAAAAGCATTTAAGAAAAGAAATTAAACTTTTAAAAGCATCTAAAACATCTCTAAAGTACTCCTAGTACATGGTAATTACAAAATGATGGAGAACCAGTGGGGTACACAATTTACCTTGGGATCCAGCTTGGAGAAGGGACTAGGTCTGTCTCCCCAGCTGCTAATTTCCATGATATTCTCAAAGTCTTCTTTCATCAAATAATACGTGTCCATAAGAGCAACAACATCCTGTACTCCTTCTATCCCTTGTGAGGTCAAGGGCTGTACAAGTGCATCCCTTATATGTGACAGATAATCCACATTTACGGTCCTTTTGCTGGAGTAAGTTCTTAAACCAAAACAAAAGATACACTGTAATCAATGGCAAACTACCACCAACTCATAGTTTGCTGGAGTTTAATCCACTTTTAATAATGTTAATGTATCTACACAACGTATCTACACAAATATAGTGGAAGCACACCCCAGGGCAAAGAGGCACACCCCAGGGCAAAGTGATACATCACCTTGAAAAAGTGGTGGGCAGGGAATAGGAAAGGAGCTGAAAGGCAGGCCTTCAGCTTGAGCAATGAGAAGAGCAGGGGAGAAGAGCCCTTTCAATCTTCGAGAGGCCACCTGTATCTCTTGGCTCATGGTCGCTTTGTCCATGTTCAAAGCCAGCAGTGGGAGTGCAACATCTGCAACATCTTCACATCTCTCTGACTGATGCTGCTGCCTACCTCCACTACTACTTTTTTTTTTTTTTTTTTTTTTTTTAAAAAACACTTATGATTACATTGGGCCCACCAGATAATCCAGGGTAATCTTCCCATCTCAAGATGGGAATAAATTTGTGTTGTTTTAAGCCAGCAAGTTTTGGTAATTTGCTATAACAACAGAAAACTAACATGGGGTGGCAAAAAAAAGACCCACACCATAAACTACGAAGAGGGATCATAGTAGGAAGAAGAATTCTACAGGAACAGAAGAAAGGAACATCTCAGTTCACTTTTAAACAAAAGTTAAGGTTATACTAATATTAATATTCTTTCCAGGGACTAGAAAGGAAAATAAGATTGCTTAAGTAGTTCTTCATGGTTAAAAATGAATCCCTAAAGTTCACTTAATATTTGTATGCAAGCACATTTCTAAGTTTCTAAACTGTAAAAAATTTAACCAAATAAGAATTTTTGAACGTCCTTACACTTCTCCAAGGACATTGGTTTTCAATCATCTGAGTATCCACCTTCTGTAATACACTAAACTGTATCCCCCTGTCCCAAATGACTAGGTCAGTTTACTATTAGGATAGGAGGCAAAAACTAGTTCATTTATTTAAATAGTTCCCTTTTTCCTATTAATTTATTTGGAGGCCAATATATTATGTATGCCTACTAGTAATAGGCATAGTCACAATAACAATAAATAATAGCACTACCTCAGATTTATATAGCTTTAAAACTTATCTTAACATTATGGCACATCTACCATCTGGCTTTATTTTCCAAAGTATCCTTTTAAGTAATAAAACGAGTGTCATACTAATTACAGATAATAAAACTCAGGGCCGTGAACTTATCCATGTTCACTTATCTAGTTAGTAATGAAATCAAAACTGAAACACAAACCTTTGTGAC
The DNA here is from genome assembly GCF_000442215.2 of Lipotes vexillifer. Classification (NCBI taxonomy): domain Eukaryota; kingdom Metazoa; phylum Chordata; class Mammalia; order Artiodactyla; family Lipotidae; genus Lipotes; species Lipotes vexillifer. The sequence continues at coordinate 4,888,702 of NW_006774670.1, forward strand.
TCATGCTATCCTTATTAAAGGCTAGATATACTACCCTGATAAAATGCCACACATAGAGTAATACCCCGCTTACCTGAGACTCATATGCAATGCTAGGTCCTGAACAATACGATCGTGTTTGCCCATAGACGAGTGCTTCCCCAACCAACTTGGGAAGGTAGGAAACTGGGTCATGTACCCCCTCATTAACTCTCCAGGAAGAACACTGGCATAAATGGCCTGAAAAAATTAATTGCAGTCCACAAGTTAAATTCAGTACTGAGTTAAGTTGCTTCTTTAGCAGCTGCTGGCTTCCAAGCAGTCTCCAGAAAATGCAGTAACATTGCTCCCGGTACCTAATTCCAAGATAGGCCCCTTCCCTCTCTCCCTCATCTGTTGGTATGGGAAACTTCAACTTGAGAAAACAATTAATTGCAGTAAATGCCTTGGTCCAAAACATATTATGGCCCTCACAGATCATCTAGCCAACCCAGACTCCTCAGCCAACTGATCTCAACATACACCAGTTACCTCACAATGCCAGTGTTATAGAAAAAACTATTTAAGAGGAATATGATTGTCTTCAACATAAGATATCAATAAACCAGGTGGATCAAAGCATGGAAAATCTAATAATTAGAGAATTAAGTAAACTGACACTTGAGAAAAGTTTTTTTTAAAGGTATCCTTGGATATCTTCTATATTGAGGGTTTTTACCTTTTTTTATATATATAAATTTATTTATTTTTGGCTGTGTTAGGTCTTCATTGTGAGCTTCCTCTAGTTGCGGTAAGTGTGGGCTACTCTGCGGTGCACGGGCTTCTCATTGCAGTGGCTTCTCTTGTTGTGGAGCATGAGCTCTAGGTGTGCAGGCTTCAGTAGTTGTGGCATGCAGGCTCAGTAGTTGTGGCTCATGGGCTCTAGAGCACAGGCTCAGTAGTTGTGGTGAACAGGCTTAGGTGCTCCGTGGCATGTGGTATCTTCCCGGACCAGGGCTCGAACCCGTGTCCCCTGCACTGGCAGGCGGATTCTTAACCACTGTGTCACTAAGGAAGTCCCAGGGTTTTTACTTTTTTAAAGGTTGGAATTATACATAGATCTTGTGTCCTGCTTTGTTCTAATAATATTCTCTCATAAGTATTTTTTATATTAGATCATCTTTACAAGTAATTTTAAAGGCTGCATAATGTTCCATCAAGAGTATTTACCATAATTAATCAGACTCCTATTGCTGAACATGGAGATTTTCTCCCATTTCTTGCTATCAAAATTAATGCTTTAGGGCAGCGGTCCCCAACCCCCGAGCCACACACTGGTATCAGTAGGAACCGGGCTGCACAGCAGGAGGTGAGCGGCGGGCAAGCGAGCAAAGCTTCATCTGTATTTACAGCCGCTCCCCATCGCTCGCATTACTGCCTGAGCTCCTGCTCCTGTCAGATCAGTGGTGGCATTAGATTCTCATAGGAGCGTGAACCCTACTGTGAACTGTGCACGAGAGGGATCTAGGTTACGTGCTCCTTATGAGAATCTAATGCCTGATGATCTGAGGTGGAGCTGAGGTGGTCCCATCACCCCCAGATGTGACAGTCTAGTTGCAGGAAAACAAGCTCAGGGCTCCCACTGATTCTGCATTATGGTGAGTTGTATAATTATTCCATTATATATTACAATGTAACAATAATAAAGTGCACAATAAATGTAATGTGCTTGAATCATCCCAAAACCATCCCCCCCCAACATCCGTGGAAAAACTGTCTTCCATGAAACTGGTCCCTGGTGCCAAAAAGGTTGGGGAACCCTGCTTTAGGAAGTATTTTTGCACATTAAGCTCTTCCTGTGTTTAACATTATTTCTTCAGGATAAATTCTCATAGGTACAAAAAAAAATGAACACTTTTAAAAGATAAGAGAAAGGAATCTTGAAAAGAAGAGTAGACCTCCAGAAGTCCCTTGCTTGTTAGGTCAGTATTACATAAATATGCAAAACTCAAGAATAAATAACCAGTCTTAATTATGAAAGTTTGCAAAACTCTGTTTTGAGTAAAAGATACCAACCTAAATAAAGTACCCAATACAAAGCTGCCTCTGTAGCAAGGAAGAATAAAGAAAATCAGAATTCATACATCAGAAAAATGGCTGCGAACCTGCCCTGGTTGCATTTCTTTAGGGATGAGCTACTTAGTAACAATCTGGGAGAGCCAAGAATGACAAAAAAGAAATGAATTCTTAAGGTAAAAGAGAGCAAATGAAACTTTTGACTTACATCTTAGTTATGACCAAAATCTGACATTCCTAGTTCCATATGTCCATTTACATTAAAAACATTGAAAAATAAGAGTAGATTAAGAAATAGATAATAGTGACCACAAGGTACTTTATAACAGATTATATTTTTTGCCATTAAGAGACGTAATGTTTATCTGGTATTTCAAATAATTACAGGAGCTAAAAGCTATTTTGTTCTAACTAAAGCAGGGTCTGCGCTTTAAGGAAAGCCCTATGCTTACCTGTGTGGGCAGAAGACTCCAGTTTTGCTTACTCCGGATCTGACGGTCCACTAGGTCACCATCAGATATGCTGTCTGCTGCTCTGCTTAAAAGCATCAAGTGCTTTTTCATGTCACCCCTGCAGGAATAAACCAGTCCGAATTACACCACTGCCCACAGCCCACACCCCTCCCTCTCAGGTATCTGGCCTTCGTAGGGCTTGGAGGGGTACTAATTCTACCCCTCTGAACACTCACCCTGCGGCTACAGGCTTCACATGTATGTAGTTCTCCTGGACAAAGAGGGGTGCTATTGAATAATCATGAAAAAAGAGATCTAATTTGTCCACAAGTGACATATGAGCAGTCTCCTCTCCAGTTACAAACACTTTCCGGGCAACATCAAATGGGCCCTAAAAAGAGAGAGGGACATACCTAGTAGAATGACCAATATCCAAAACACTGACAACACCAAATGCTAGCTAAGATGTGGGGAAACAGAAACTCTCCTTCACTGCTGGTCGGAGTGCAAGATGGTACAGTCACTTTGGAAGACAGATCGGTAGTTTCTTACAAAACTAAATATATTCTTAACATACCATCCAACAACTCCGCTCCTTGGTATTTACCCAAGTGAACTGAAAACATATCCACATAAAAAGAAATGACTTACAAAGCCATGAAAAGATATGGAAACCTTAAACGTATATTACTAAGTGAAAGAAGCCAATCTGAAAAGACGACATACTATACAACTCCAACTATATGACATTCTGAAAAAGGTGAAACTATGGAGACAGTAAAAAGATTAGTGGTTACCAGGGGCTGGGGGAAGGGAGGGATGAACAGGCAAAGCAAAGAGGATTTTTAGGGCAGTGAAAGTATTCTGTATGATACTACAATGGTGGATAAAGGCCACTACATATTTGTCAAGACCCATAGAATGTACACCACCAAGAGCAAACCCCAATGTTAAACTATGGACTGGGTGATAATGGTGTGTCAGTGTAGGTCATCAATTGTCACAAATGTGCCGCTCCGGTGGTGGGTGTTGACAGTGGAGGACATCATACAGGGGGACATGCAGGCAATCTCGATTTCGTTGTGAACCTAAAATGGCTCTGAAAATGTTTACTGATTTTTTAAAAAGAGGAAGGGAGGGGAAAAATACTGTTTAATCATTGCTCTAACTGTAATAATAAATTCTGACTGGTGACTAGGTGGAACAACCCAGAGATAATTGATACAGACCTCTAGTTTCAGAGAGGTCATTTAAACTATAAGCCAACTGAAACAAGATTATTCTGAACAGTCCCCAAACCATTCAAAACATGAAATCCATATATAAGGGACTCTAGAAAGGCCATTTCATAACTACTGAGGCATAAAACTTCACTTTCTCAAAATTTACAATTACATTGACAGTCCTTAAGGAAAAATTCATTTGAATTAGAAACACTTTTAGCAGCTGTCTATATCTCTTACTATAAATATCCATAGGTTCCACAGGTGTCTCAAGGAACTATAATAACTATTTCAATTAAATTAATACTAACAGGAAAAGAAGTGCTTTGGTACTTAAGAAGTGGAAATTTATTTTACCAATTTGATATCCTTTTTGGCTCTATGAGAATCAGCCTTAGCCTGGTCATAGGTTAGTGCTTTACTTCGTGCACACCACATACTCAGATTGTGTAAAACCTGAAAGAATCACAAGTAAGACACTGTTAAGAGAGGAAAATACTGCCACTCCCTATCCCCAAAACACTGAAGGCATCCATTCAAAATAATCATCAATGTTATATATCTCATTTACCTGTCTGATATCTTGATTGGCTCCCAAAATTATTTCATTCATAGCTGGAGGGGGGATCTTCAAACCCTCTTTAAATGCAATAGACATCATAGCACCCTGAAATTGACAAAGGGGAATGAATCTTCACTGATTTTTTTTAATTCATATAATCAGATTTAAAAAAACATTTATCAGGTACTTTTAAAAACTGACCCAGAGAACACTGAAAAAATAAAATGACACATTCCCAAAGAATATTATAAGTTTCAGTCTCCAAGCTTTGAAGATTGGAGATCTTATGGGGCATTTTTCTACAAAGGTCTCATCTGAAAAGATTTCCGCTTTATGATGAGGTTCTGCCGACACTTCCAATCTTCTAGGAGCTTGTAAAACTGTGGAACTGAAGAGCCATTGTGGATCTTGGATATTACCTTTCCCAAGCCTCATATATCCCAGAAATCATATTTTCACTCACAGAAAGATAGACAAGATGAAAAGGCAGAGGGCTATACACCAGATGAAGGAACAAGATAAAACCCCAGGAAAACAAATAAATGAAGTGGACATAGGCAACCTTCCAGAAAAAGAATTCAGAATAATGATAGTGAAGATGATTGAGGACCCTGGGAAAAGAAGAGAGGCAAAGATCGAGAAGATGCAAGAAATGTTTAGCAAAGATCTAGAAGAATTAAAGAACAAACAAACAGAGATGGACAATACAGTAACTGAAATGAAAACTACACTAGAGGGCTTCCCTGGTGGCACAGTGGTTGAGAGTCCGCCTGCTGACGCAGGGGACGCGGGTTCGTGCTCCGGTCTGGGAAGATCCCACATGCCGCGGAGCGGCTGGGCCCGTGAGCCATGGCCGCTGAGCCTGCACGTCTGGAGCCTGTGCTCTGCAACAGGAGAGGCCACAACAGTGAGAGGCCCACGTAGCGCAAAAAAACCAAAAACCTAGACTAGAAGGAATCAATAGCAGAATAACTGAGGCAGAAGAACAGATAAGTGACCTGGAAGACACAATGGTGGAATTCACAGCTGTGGAACAGAATAAAGACAAAAGGATGAAAAGAAATGAAGACAGCCTAAGAGACTACTGGGACAACATTAAATGCAACAACATTCGCATTATATGGGTCCCAGAAGGAGAAGAGAGAGAGAAAGGACCAGAGAAAATATTTGAAGAGATTATAGTCGAAAACTTCCCTAACGTGGAAAAGGAAATAGCCACCCAAGTCCAGGAAGCGCAGTGAATACCATACGGGATAAACCCAAGGAGAAACATGCCAAGACACATATTAATCAAACTGGCAAAAATTAAAGACAAAGAAAAATTATTGAAAGCAGCAAGGGAAAAAACGACAAAAAACATACAAGGGAACTCCCATAAGGTTAACAGCTGATTTCTCAGCAGAAACTCTACAAGCCAGAAGGGAGTGGCATGATATACTTAAAGTGATGAAAGGGAAGGACCTACAACCAAGATTACTCTACCCAGCAAGGATCTCATTCAGATTCGATAGAGAAATCAAAAGCTTTACAGACAAGCAAAAGCTAAGAGAATTCAGCACCACCAAACCAGCTCTACAACAAATGCTAAAGGAACTTCTCTAAGTGGGAAACACTAGAGAAGAAAAGGACCTACAAAAACAAACCCAAAACAATTAAGAAAATGGTAATAGGAACATACATATTGATAATTACCTTAAACGTGAATGGATTAAAATGCTCCAACCAAAAGACACATGCTCGCTGAATGGATACAAAAACAAGACCCATATACATGCTGTCTACAAGAGACCCACTTCAGACCTAGGGGCACATTCAGACTGAAAGTGAGGGGATGGAAAAAGATAGTCCATGCAAATGAAAATCAAAAGAAAACTGGAGTAGCAATACTCATATCAGATAACATAGACTGTAAAATAAAGAACATGACAAGAAACAAATAAGGACACTACATAATGATCAAGGGATCAATCCAAGAAGAAGATATAACAATTATAACTATATATGCAACCAACAAAGGAGCACGTCAGTACATAAGGCAACTGCTAAGAGCTATAAAAGAGGAAATCGACAGTAACACAATAATACTGGGGGACTTTAACACCTCACTTACACCAACAGACAGATCATCCAAAATGAAAATAAATAAGGAAACAGAAGCTTTAAATGACACAATAGACCAGATAGATTTAATTGATATTTACAGGAAATTCCATCCAAAAATAGCAGATTACACTTTCTTCTCAACTGCGCATGGAACATTCTCCAGGGTAGATCATATCTTGGGTCACAAATCAAGCCTCAGTAAATTTAAGAAAATTGAAATCATATCAAGCATCTTTTCTGACCACAACGCTATGAGATTAATAACCAAGAGATCACTGAAGAAAACAAAGAGAAAATCAAAAAATACCTACAGACAAATGACAATGAAAACACAACAATCCAAAACCTATGGGACGCAGCAAAAGCAGTTCTAAGAGGGAAGTTTATAACTATACAAGCCTACCTCAAGAAACAAGAAAAATCTCAAATAAACAATCTAACCTTACACCTAAAGGAACTAGAGAAAGAAGAACAAACAAAACCCAAAGTTAGCAGAAGGAAAGAAATCATAAAGATCAGAGCAGAAATAAATGAAACAGAAACAAGGAAAACAATAGCAAAGATCAATAAAACTAAAAGCTGGTTCTTTGAGAAGATAAACAAAATTGATAAACCATTAGCCAGACTCATCAAGAAAAAGAGGGAGAGGACTCAAATCAATAAAATTAGAAATGGACGAGGGGAAGATGGCGGAAGAGTAAGACGCGGAGATCACCTTCCTCCCCACCAATACACCAGAAATACACCTACACATGGAACAACTCCTACAGAACACCTACTGAACGCTGGCAAAAGACCCCAGACCTCCCAAAAGGCAAGAAACTCCCCATGTACCTGGGTAGGACAAAAGAAAAAAGAATAAACAGAGACAAAAGAATAGGGACAGGACCTGCACCAGTGGGAGGGAGCTGTGAAGGAGGAAAGGTTTCCACACACTAGGAAGCCCCTTTGCGGGTGGAGACTGCGGGTGGCGGAGGGGGTAAGCTTCGGAGCCGCGGAGGAGAGCGCAGCAACAGGGGTGCGGAGGGCAAAGCGGAGAGATTCCCGCACAGAGGACTGGTGCCGACCGGCGCTCACCAGCCCGAGAGGCTTGTGTGCTCGCCCGCCGGGGAAGGCGGGGCTGGGAGCTGAGGCTTGGGCTTCGGTCGGATCGCAGGGAGAGGACTGGGGCTGGCGGCGTGAACACAGCCTGCAGGGGGTTTGTGCACCACGGCTAGCCGGGAGGGAGTCCAGGGAAAAGTCTGGACCTGCCGAAGAGGCAAGAGACTTTTTCTTCCCTCTTTGTTTCCTGGTGCGCGAGGAGAGGGGATTAAGAGCGCTGCTTAAAGGAGCTCCAGAGACGGGCACAAGCCACGGCTAACAGCACGGACCCGAGACGGGCATGAGATGCTAAGGCTGCTGCTGCCGCCAACAAGAAGCCTCTGTGCGAGCACAGGTCACTCTCCACATCTCCCTTCCGGGGAGCCTGTGCAGCCCGCCACTGCCAGGGTCCTGGGATCCAGGGACAACTTCCCCGGGAGAACGCACGGCGCGCCTCAGGCTGCTGCAACGTCACGCCGGCCTCAGCCGATGCAGGCTTGCTCCACATCCGCACCCCTCCCTCCCCCCAGACGGAGTGAGCCAGAGCCCCCGAAGCAGCTGCTCCTTTAACCCCGTCCTGTCTGATAGAAGAACAGACGCCCTCCAGCGACCTACACACAGAGGCGGGGACAAATCCAAAGCGGAGCCCCAGGAGCTGCGGGAACAAAGAAGAGAAGGAAATCTCTCCCAGCAGCCTCAGAAGCAGCGGATTAAAGCTCCACAATCAACTTGATGTACCCTGCATCTGTAGAATACATGAATACACAACGAATCATCCCAAATCGAGGAGGTGGACTTTGAGAGCAAGATTTATTATTTTTTCCCCTTTTCCTCCTTTTGTGAGTGTGTATGTGTATGCTCTGTGTGAGATTTTGTCTATATAGCTTTGCTTCCACCATTGTCCTAGGGTTCTATCTGTCCAGTTTTTTTGTTGTTTTTTTCTTAATATTTTTTATTTTAATAACTTTATTATATTTTATCTTTATTTTATTTTAATCTTTTCTTTTTTTGCTTCCTTCCCTCCTTCCTTCCATCCTTCCTCCCTCCCTTTCTTTCTTTCCTTCTTTCATTTCTCTCTCTCTCTCTCTCTCTCTTTCTTTCTTTCTACTAATTCTTTCTTTCTACTTTTTCTCCCTTTTATTCTGAGCCGTGTGGATGAAAGGTTCTTGACACTGCAGCCAGGAGTCAGTGCTGTGCCTCTGAGGTGGGAGAGCCAACTTCAGGACACTGGTCCACAAGAGACCTCCCAGCTCCACGTAATATCAAATGGCAAAAATCTCCCAGAGATCTCCATCTCAACACCAGCACCCAGCTTCACTAAACGACCAGCAAGCTACAGTGCTGGACAACCTATGCCAACCATATAGCAAGACAGGAACACAACCCCACCCACTAGCAGAGAGGCTGCCTAAAATCATAATAAGTCCACAGACACCCCAAAACACACCACCAGATGTGGACCTGGCCACCAGAAAGACAAGATTCAGCCTCATCCACCAGAACACAGGCACTAGTCCCCTCCACAGCCCAATGAACCAACCTTAGCCACTGGGGACAGACACCCAAAACAACGGGAACTACGAAACTGCAGCCTGCAAAAAGGAGACCGCAAAAACAGTAAGATAAGCAAAATGAGAAGACAGAAAAACACACAGCAGATGAAGGAGCAAGATAAAAACCCACCAGACCTAACAAATGAAGAGGAAATAGGCAGTCTACCTGAAAAAGAATTCAGAATAATGATAGTACAGATGATCCAAAATCTTGGAAATAGAATAGACAAAATGCAAGAAACATTTAACAACGACCTAGAAGAAATAAAGATGAAACAAACAACGATGAACAACAAAATAAATAAAATTAAAAACACTCTAGATGGGATCAGTAGCAGAATAACTGAGGCAGAAGAACGGATAAGTGACCTGGAAGATAAAATAGTGGAAATAACTACTGCAGAGCAGAATAAAGAAAAAGGAATGAAAAGAACTGAGGACAGTCTCAGAGACCTCTGGGACAACATTAAACGCACCAACATTCGAATTATAGGGGTTCCAGAAGAAGAGAAAAAGAAAGGGACTGAGAAAATATTTGAAGAGATTAGAGATGAAAACTTTCCTAATATGGGAAAGGAAACAGTCACCCAAGTCCAGGAAGCACAGAGTCTCATACAGGATTAACTCAGGAGGAACAGACTGAGACACACAGTAATGAAACTGACAAAAATTAAATACAAAGAAAGCATATTAAAAGCAGCAAGGGAAAAACAACAAATAACACACAAGGGAATCCCCATAAGGTTAACAGCTGATCTTTCAGCAGAAACTCTGCAAGCCAGAAGGGACTGGCAGGACATATTTAAAGTGATGAAGGAGAAAAACCTGCAACCAAGATTACTCTACCCAGCAAGGATCTCATTCAGATTTGATGGAGAAATCAAAACCTTTACAGACAAGGAAAAGCTGAGAGAGTTCAGCACCACCAAACCAGCTTTACAACAACTGCTAAAGGAACTTCTCTAGGCAAGAAACACAAGAGAAGGAAAAGACTTACATTAATGAACTCAAAACAATTAAGAAAATGGGAATAAGAACATACATATTGATAATTACCTTAAATGTAAATGGACAAAATGCTCCCACCAAAAGACAGAGATTGGCTGAATGGATACAAAAACAAGACCCATATATATGCTGTCTACAAGAGACCCACTTCAGACCTAGAGACACATACAGACTGAAAGTGAGGGGATGGAAAAAGATATTCCATGCAAATGGAAACCAAAAGAAAGCTGGAGTAGCAACTCTCATATCAGACACAGTAGACTTTAAAATAAAGACTATTAGAAGAGACAAAGGACACTACATAATGATCAAGAGATCAATCCAAGAAGAAGATATAACAATTGTAAATATTTATGCACCCTACACAGGAGCACCTAAATACATAAGGCAAATACTAACAGCTATAAAAGGGGAAACAGACAGTAACACATTCATAGAAGGGGACTTTAACACCCCACTTTCACAAATGGAGAGATCATCCAAAATGAAAATAAATAAGGAAACACAAGCTTTAAATGATACATTAAACAAGATGGACTTAATTGATATTTATAGGACATTCCATCCAAAAACAACAGAATACATATTTTTCTCAAGTTCTCATGGAACATTCTCCAGGATAGATCATATCTTGGGTCACAAATCAAGCCTTGGTAAATTTAAGAAAATTGAAATTGTATCAATTATCTTTTCCAACCACAATGCTATGAGACTAGATATCAATTACAGGAAAAGATCCGTTAAGAAATACGAACACATGGAGGCTAAACAATACACTACTTAATAACGAAGTGATCACTGAAGAAATCGAAGAGGAAATCAAAAAATACCTAGAAACAAATGACATGACGACCCAAAACCTATGGGATGCAGCAAAAGCAGTTCTAAGAGGGAAGTTTAGAAAGTTTATAGCAATACAAGCCCACCTTAAGAAGCAGGAAACATCTCGAATAAACAACCTAACCTTGCACCTCAAGCAATTAGAGAAAGAAGAACAAAAAAACCCCAGAGTTAGCAGAAGGAAAGAAATCATAAAAATCAGATCAGAAATAAATGAAAAAGAAATGAAGGAAACAATAGCAAAGATCAATAAAACTAAAAGCTGGTTCTTTGAGAAGATAAACAAAATAGATAAACCATTAGCCAGACTCATCAAGAAAAAAAGGGAGAAGACTCAAATCAATAGAATCAGAAATGAAAAAGGAGAAGTAACAACTGACACTGCAGAAATACAAAAAATCATGAGGGATTACTACAAGCAACTCTATGCCAATAAAATGGACAATCTGGAAGAAATGGACAAATTCTTAGAAATGCATCCAGGACCAGCTTCACAGGCGAATTCTATCAAACATTTAGAGAAGAACTAACACCCATCCTTCTTAAACTCTTCCAAAAAATTGCAGACAACGGAACACTCCCAAACTCATTCTATGAGGCCACCATCACCCTGATACCAAAACCAGACAAAGATACTACAAAAACAGAAAATTAAAGACCAATGTCACTAATGAATAGATGCAAAAATCCTCAACAAAATACTAGCAAACAGAATACAACAACACATTAAAAGGATCATACACCACAATCAAGTGGGATTTATCCCAGGGATGCAAGCATTCTTCAATATATGCAAACCAATCAGTGTGATACACCATATTAACAAACTGGAGAATAATAACCGTATGATCATCTCAATAGATGCCGAAAAAGCTTTTGACAAAATTCAACACCCATGTATGATAAAAACTCTCCAGAAAGTGGGCAGAGAGGGAACCTACCTCAACATAATAAAGGCTATATATGACAAACCCACAGCAAACATCATTCTCAATGGTGAAAAACTGAAAGCATTTCCTCTAAGATCAGGAACGAGACAAGGATGTCCACTCTCACCACTATTATTCAACATAGTTTTGGAAGTCCTAGCCACGGCAATCAGAGAAGAAAAAGAAAAAAAAGGAATACACATTGGAAAAGAAGTAGTAAAACTGTCACTGTTTGCAGATGACATGATACTATACACAGAGAATCCTAAAGATGCCAGCAGAAAATTACTAGAGCTAATCAATGAATTTGGTAAAGCTGCAGGATACAAAACTAATGCACAGAAATCTCTTGCATTCCTATACACTAATGATGAAAAATCTGAAAGAGAAATTATGGAAACACTCCCATTTACCACTGCAACAAAGAGAATAAAATACGTAGGAATAAACCTACGGAGGGAGACAAAAGACCTGTATGCAGAAAACATTAAGACACTGATGAAAGAAATTAAAGATGATACCAACAGATGGAGAGATATACCATGTTCTTGGATTAGAAGAATCAATATTGTGAAAATGACTATACTACTCAAAGCAATATACAGATTCAATGCAATCCCTATCAAATTACCAATGGCATTTTTTACGGAACTAGAACAAATCATCTTAAAATTTGTATGGAGACACAAAAGATCCCGAATAGCCAAAGCAGTCTTGAGGGAAAAAAACGGAGCTGGAGGGATCAGACTCCCTGACTTCAGACTAGACTACAAAGCTAGCTACAGTAATCAAGACAATATGGTACTGGCACAAAAACAGAAACACAGATCAATGGAACAAGATAGAAAACCCAGAGATAAACCCATGCCCCTATGGTCAACTAATCTATGACAAAGGAGGCAAAGATATACAGTGGAAAAAAGACAGTCTCTTCAATAAGTGGTGCTGGGAAAACTGGATAGCTACATGTAAAAGAATGAAATTAGAACACTCCCTCACACCATACACAAAAATAAACTCAAAATGGATTCGAGACCTAAATGTAAGACCAGACACTATAAAACTTTCAGAGGAAAACATAGGAAGAACACTCTCTATCATAAATCACAGCAAGATCTTTTTTGATCCACCTCCTAGAGTAATGGAAATAAAAACAAAAATAAACAAATGGGACCTAATGAAACTTAAAAGCGTTTGCACAGCAAAGGAAACCATAAACGAGAAGACAACCCTCAGAATGGGAGAAAATATTTGCAAATGAATCAACAAAGGATTAATCTCCAAAATATATAAACAGCTAATGCAGCTCAATATTAAAGAAACAAACAACCCAATCCAAAAATGGGCAGAAGACCTAAATAGACACTTCTCCAAAGACATACAGATGGCCAAGAAGCACATGAAAAGCTGCTCAACATCACTAATTATTAGAGAAATGCAAATCAAAACTACAATGAGGTATCACCTCACACCAGTTAGAATGGGCATCATCAGAATATCTACAAACAACAAATGCTGGAGAGGGTGTGCAGAAAAGGGAACCCTCTTGCACTGTTGGTGGGAATGTAAATTGATACAGCCACTATGGAGAACAGTATGGAGGTTCCTAAAAAACTAAAAATAGAATTACCATATGATCCAGCAATCCCACTACTGGGCATATACCCAGAGAAAACCATAATTCATAAAGACACATGCACCCCAATGTTCACTGTAGCACTATTTTACAATAGCCAGGTCATGAAGCAACCTAAATGCCCATCGAAAGACGAATGGATAAAGAAGTTGTGGTACATATGTACAATGGAATATTACTCAGCCCTAAAAAGGAACGAAATTGAGTCATTTCTTGAGACATGGATGGATCTAGAGACTGTCATACAGAGTGAAGTAAGTCAGAAAGAGAAAAACAAATATTGTATCTTAATGCACGTATGTGGAACCTAGAAAAATGGTACAGATGAACCGGTTTGCAGGGCAGAAGTTGAGACACAGATGTAGAGGACAAACATATGGATACCAAGGGGGGAAAACCGCAGTGGGGTGGGGATGGTGGTGTGCTAAATTGGGCAATTGGGATTGACACGTATACACTCATGTGTAAAAAACTGATGACTAATAAGAACCTGCAGTATAAAAAAACAAAAAAGAAATCATATTTTCTCTGTGTATATGCTGTGATAAAGCTCAGAACTTGAAGCACAGGTTCAAAAGATACGTTTATGTTAAAACTGTAATAGCTATAGTTCCTCCCCAAATTGTACTCATTTATACATCTGTCATTAACATATGAAAATACCCTTTCCCATACCCTAGACAACACAATATATTGTCAAGATTTAGAAATGGAAAAAAAAAAAAAAATTGACCCAAAAATATATAGGATAGTGTGATGGAGAAAAATATCCCAATTATCATACCTTAATTTGTTCAACCCGAGGTCTTTGAAAACGAAGATCAAAACAATAATGAACCAAAGATCGAATCTTGGGATGATTTCTATCATTGCACATACAAATAATGGGAATTTTTGTATGTTTTATCAGGCCAATTAATTCCTGAAAGGAAAATTTGCAACATAAAAACAATTTATAAAAGAACAACAAAATACCACACAACGTATGTATTTTAGGTTTGAAAACCTCCTCAGCAACATGCCTGAATTGCCATAAATATCACAGCATGATAATTAGTTCTTTAAATATATATTTGTTTTAAAAAATAAAAATCAACAGTAAAACTTCAAAAATACGGTGCTTTCATTACCTGAATTCCTCCCCTGTCCTCATTGCCGGCCATGCCATCTACTTCATCCATGATGAGAGCATGTTTCGTGCCTACTGAATGGGCTGCTCCGCCTGCCCCATGTTGAGAAGCAATGGGACGGGACACAAACAAAATCACAATTGTTCAAACACGGCTGCTTTAAAAATGTATCTATGTAACACATGTCCATGGCGTGAAATTCAAAAGGCACAAGAGTAAGCAGTGAAAAGAAATTCTTTCCCACCTCTGTCTCCTAGGATATGCAGTTTCTAGAGGCAAACAATGGGAACAGTCTCCTGTACGTATATCCCTTAAGAGACATTCTATACATATTAAAAACATGTGTACATACACCTTGGTTTTATCATTTAATATGTTTTTGTGATCTGTTCCTTATCTGCACATACAGAACACCTTATTTATTAAAGGCTATTTAAATATTCCATTTTACACATACATCATAATTAACCACTTTCCACTGATAAAATATGAAATGCCTCCAATCTTTTGCTATTATGAATTGTGTGCAATGAATACCCATACATATATCTGTCATTTTGCATATATACAAGTATAACGGTTGCTAAATTCCAGGAACTGGATTTTCTGGGTTAAAGGGTATGTGTAATTTAACTTTGAGCAATACTGTCAGATTGCTCTCCAGAGCTGTACTGATTTATACTCCCACCAATCATGTATAAGAGTAACGTTTCCTGAGCAAATGCTTTTTATCATCTTCTACTGTTCAGGTGACCATGCAATATACCATAGATTCTAAATATGCAGTATAGTCTGTAATTTGGGTATCTTATTTTCCACATAAACTCTGGCCATGCCAGACCACTAGCTACAACCTGAAACACAGTGGCACTTTCACACTATGTCCTTTCTCCTCCTCTACCACCTTTGCCTGAAATAGCCTCTTCCACCCACAAACTATTGTCTTTCTCATTTTTCAAGGCCCTTTGAACAAACATCACCCTTTTACTGGTAGTTTTCCCCAATGTCTCAAACAGAATCATTCCTTCACTTACAGCCTTTATCTCCTCTCTCATCGCACTGTATTATTTATCAACTTTCTCTCTTCACAGGATTCACTTTTGAATCCTCTAAAATCTGCATAAATATGTCCACATATACATTTTTATCACATTCTCAGAAACCACTAAGACCTGACCAAAAAAAAAAGTTTACTGGCTTCCCTGGTGGCACAGTGGTTGGGAGTCCACCTGCCAATGCAGAGGACGCGGGTTCGTGCCCCGGTCTGGGAGGATCCCACGTGCCGCGGAGCAGCTGGGCCCGTGAGCCATGGCTGCTGAGCCTGCGCATCCGGAGCCTGTGCTCCGCAGCAGGAGAGGCCATAGCAGTGAGAGGCCCGGGTAGTGCAAAAAAAAACAAAGAAAAAAAGTTAACTACTGTCCTATCAGAATTATGTCAGAGGCTTTTCTTATTCTCTCATTAGCTCTAGGACTTAGAAGGGTGCCTGGCACATAGTAATGTTCAATACTGGTTACTGAACATTGAAATTAACCTGTTTGTCTTACATAACCTCTCCCCTCCATCAAAAAAAAACAGTTTAAAAATCCACGTACTTGAATAAAAGCCTTTGATGCTGGTATTATTCAGCGATTCAGCAACAATCTCCTTCAAACTGTTCTTACTCCGAGTATCACTTGCATTCAGTTCCACGTAGCTATATCCCAATTCCTAATCAAAATATTGGACACCATTACTATCACAATGCAAATTAATAACTCACCCCCCAAAAACAAGGCAATTAAGAAAGAAAGAGGGTAGAGAAGTCACATAAGTAACCATGGGTGAAAAGATAAAGTAGGATACTAACAGACAATAAGATTAACTATAATATGCCTCACATTACTAAGAGATTTTTTTAAAATATCATATACATAACATACCACACAGATGTAAACACACACAAGTTTGGTCTTAAAACCTTAGCTCACATAGCACTAATCTGGAAGAGTATATTTGAACACAAGCAATTTTAAGAAGTTTGCTTCTTAAAGTCCCCAAAAGAATTAAATATAACCATCCTAAAATTTCAATAGTAGATCTAGAATTAATCTTTATTAAGATACCAAAAAGTAATTATTGACTCTTCAAGATAAACTATAGAGTTAAATCATTCTTTGTCAAACTATCCCGATACACAACCTTCCTGTCAAATTGTGAAAAGTAATTTGGACTTATTTCCCAAAATTGATCATTATGTTGATCATAAGGCATTATGAAAGACTGTAATTCAATTCCAAAAAAAGTAATGATAATAATAAAGGGAAAAAAAGAGCCATATTCACAATTGTAAAGACTAGGGAAAAAATTTTTTGTTTTTTTAAATGTTAAATAATAGAGTAGAAAATATATAGTTATTACACCAACTAAAAATTTATGGTCTGGTCCATACAACAAAGACTAAATGAAACCACCAGCCTATCCAACAGAGGGTTGGGAAATCCAGCAATAAATTTTTTTTTTTTTTTTTTTTTGCGGTATGCGGGCCTCTCACTGTTTTGGCCTCTCCCGTTGCGGAGCACAGGCTCCGGACATGCAGGCTCAGCGGCCATGGCTCACGAGTCCAGCCACTCCGCGGCATGTGGGATCTTCCCGGACCGGGGCATGAACCCGCATCCCCCGCATCGGCAGGCGGACTCCCAACCACTGTGCCACCAGGGAAGCCCCAGCAATAAATTTTTTAAATATATATTTATTTATTTATTGGGTTGCACCGGGTCTTAGTTGTGGCATGCAGGCTCCTTAGTTGTGGCATGTGAACTCTTTAGTTGCGGCATGTATGTGGAATCTAGTTACTGGACCAGGGATCGAACCCGGGCCCCATGCATTGGGAGCATGGAGTCTTAACCACTGCGCCACCAGGCAAGTCCCAATCCAGCAATAAATTTAAAGTAAGTTTAAAACCTCTCATTTTATTATGCTGATACTATTTCATGTATCATTTCATACCATCCTGATACATGAGCCCTGGTTGGCTCTAGTGCCTCGTCCTCTCATTGTCCAGAGATATGGCAGCTGTAGAGACAACAAGAGCAAAGGCAGGATCCCATAGCAGTGAAGAGTTAGACTACCTGGGTTCACACTGTGCCACTACCCTCCTCTATAAGCCTGTTTCGTTTGAGGATGACAACAGTACCTATACTGAGTACACAGAATTCTTCCTACAGGGTATGTAAGATATCTGTATCTATAAGAGTCTGTAAGACATATTATCTATAAGATTATACACCCAAGGGCTTATTTGCACACTGTCTGGCACACAAGTGAATATCACCTATTATTATAATTATCAATATTTTAAAAAGGATGAAAATGACAAATATGCCCAGAACCAAAGCAAATTCTAGAGGTTTGATTTTAGAAAAGTAATGACAGAATACCCACCTGGCAAACCAGAGAAGCTGTGGTTGTTTTGCCAACACCAGGAGGGCCTGAGAGCAATGCAGCTTTAAAACTGGAGCCATCATCTTTGCCAGCAAATTTACCAAACTTTGCTGCTAGGAAAAAAGAAGTTCCAGAATGTTAACCTCTACTACCTAACAGAAATGCAGGAATGGCAGGAATAACTGCATAAAGTTAGCATCAGAAGCACCTCCAGTTTAGTTCAAAATTTGCAGAATATTTTTTACAAAGTATAAACAACAGTTTCCAGAGCATTTAGTGAAATTCTACTCCCTACCTCACCTCCACTCAAAATAAAACACGAAAACTTTAAAACCCTGATCTGAAACAATAATCTTATGCGTTTCCTTTCCTACAAAAGCACAGGTCATGGAGCACACTACCTGGGCTCTGATCCTAACTCTACCGCTCACCAGCAGCTGGGAGAACTTCAGAAGTGACTTAACCCCTCTGTGTCTGTTTCCTCCTTTGTAAAATGAGGGTAACAATAGTAATGCGTCTAGTGGGCATGCTGTGAGGATGGACATGCTGAGCACAAAGCCTGGCATGTCTCAGTAAATACTAACAAGCACAGTCACCTACATGATCACAAAAATAATGAACTGAAGATGCTGTATCTGCAACTATCCTGCCCAGCTCAACTCCTCCCCTTATCACATGGGGACCTGGCACATAATGGGTTCTCAATTCATATACACGGACTGAGAGAGAGATGGTTAAACCTACTTCAGGCATGGGAAAACGGACTATAGTTCACCCGAAGCCTTAAAAAGTCTTCTCTAGGTACACAAAGTACTTATACCACCTTTTATTTGGTGTTGGAAAGAGAAAAGGGGTCAGCTTAAGTTTAACCCTGTATTATTACAATTATATTATCTAACTGTTATAAATAAAATAAACTGGCATTGTTGGCCAATGTCTAGTGACCACCTACACATTAATAACCCAGTCATTGCTTTGGGAATTCACTAGATGCTCACTAAATTTTTCCTTCTTATTTCTCACACAGTATCACCCAGGGCTGTGGCTGGAGCTCAAGACAACACTACTAACATTTGTGATTGGAAACTTCAGTTCCAATAATAAACACTTTGGACATTAAATATATACTGCAACTGTTCATTTTCCGTGCCTACCAAAAGCAAACATGCTACTGGAATTTTCAGGCTGCCTACTCCGTAAGCGTGCCTCAGCTTTTTATTTGCACCTTTCCTCCCGAGTCTCTCTGGCCCTCTCAGGGGTCTTGCTCTCACATGTCTCGGACCTTGGTACATGTATACTCTCCCACCTGACACTCCCCTCCCTTCACTTAGCTAACTCCTTCTTTGTTTCCAAGTCTTAGCTTAGATATCTCTTCCTCTAGGGATGGGAATCCCTGACCACACACTTCCACCCCCTGAGGACCCTATACTTAACCCTGTAACAGTATTTAGCACAATACATTTTAATTACTGGTTTATCTACGTCTCCCTCACTGACCGGGAGTGCCTTAAAGGGGACTGTGTTTTGTTCACAATAGCACTCCTGGGGTCTAGCACAGCACCTAGGCTCAGAGCAGGCTCTCAATAAATGCTTGCTGAGAGATCAATGAACCAACTACTACACTTCCTAACACATGTGTCACTGAGCAATGACATGGTGACAGACACACAGAAAAATGAATGAAGCTGTAAAATCACCGTGTTTCTTATCTTCGGATGGACTCTTGTGCCAGTTTTGGAGCCAGCGTAGGAGTTTGTTGGCACAGCTCTGGTCACCTTGCTGTCCAATTATGGTCTTGAGCGAGGCTGGCTTATATTTATCCACCCAGAGCAAATTCTCCACTTTGTTTTCACTGCTGCCATCAGCCAAATTCCTAGCCCAGCTGCCACCATTTGTTTCCTCAGCCACCTGCTCCTTGAAGTCCAGGCCTCTCTGAAACATACTTGTTTCCTTTTTTACTGACTTTATAGAGCTTTGCTTTTTGGGAGTCAGTTTGCACTTTTTAGATTCTGATTCCTTCTTAGTTGGACTAATTTTTCTTTTTCCTTGGTCATTTTTTTGGGGTGTTCTTTCCAATTTGGATTTTTCTTTCTTCATCTTAAAAATTGGAGGAAAAAAGAAACCTGATGAGATATAGAGAATTTCTATCCTTCTAAATGTACTCTAGAGGGCAATCTAAGATATCCAAATGAGCTACCCAACCTGGCTCTGTCTCTTCACAATGGACCCTGCTATTTGTGGAAATCCCCACCTTCTCAACTTAAAAAAATTAACAGCACACCAAAAAGCACCCAAATACAATTTTAAAAATGAGAATATATTTGTTTTTTGAAAGTAATAAGTATTATAAAATCAGTTTACAAAAAGGTAAAGGGGCTTCCCTGGTGGCGCAGTGGTTGAGAGTCCGCCTGCCAATGCAGGGGACACGGGTTCGTGCCCCGGTCTGGGAAGATCCCACATGCCGCGGAGTGGCTGGGCCCGTGAGCCATGGCTGCTGAGCCTGCGTGTCCAGAGCCTGTGCTCCGCAACGGGAGAGGCCACAACAGTGAGAGGCCCGCGTACCACAAAAATTAAAAATAAAAAAATATAAAAAGGTAAAGGATTAAGAATTTGTTTTCTGACTAGTTAATATTTAATTCCTCCACAAAAACTCGTATACAAATGTTCATAGCAGCATTATTATATTTTATATATACAAATAATTATATTATTATAGCCAAAAAAATGGAAACGACCCAAAATGGCCATCAAAAAATGAACAAATAAACAAAATGTGGTATATCCACACAATGGAATACTAATCACCAATAAAAAGGAGTGAAGCACTGATTTATACTTCAACATAGCCAAACCTTGAAAACACGATGCTAAGTGAAAAAAGCCAGAAAAAAAGACCACATACTACATGTTTCCCTTTATAGAAAATTTCCAGAACAGGCAAATCCACAGACAGAAAGTAGAGTAGTGGTTGCCAGGGGTGGGTATGAAGAGTGACTGCTAATGGGTGTAGCATTTCTGTAGGGAGTGATGAAAATGTTCTGGAATAGACAGTGGTGACAGCTGCACAGTCTTGTGAATATACTAAAAACCACTAACATACATTTTAAAAGGGTGAATTTTATGATGTGTGAATAATGTCTCAATAAAAAAAAAGCTCTGCATTGTTGGTGGGAATGTAAATTGATACAGCCACTACGGAGAACAGTACAGAGGTTCCTCAAAAACCTAAAAACAGAACTACCATATGACCCAGCAATCCCACTACTGGACATATACCCTGAGAAAACCATAATTCAAAAGAGTCATGTACCACAATGTTCATTGCAGCTCTATTTACAATAGCCAGGATATCGAAACAAGCTAGGTGCCCATCGACAGATGAATGGATAAAGAAGATGTGGCACATATATACAATAGAATATTACTCAGCCATAAAAAGAAACGAAATTGTTATTTGTAGTGAGGTGGATGGGCCTAGAGTCTGTCATAGAGTGAAGTAAGTCAAAAACAGAAAAACAAATACTGTACGCTAACACATATATATGGAATCTAAGAAAAAAAAAAAAGGTCATGAAGAACCCAGGGGTAAGATGGGAATAAAGACACAGACCTACTAGAGAATGGACTTGAGCATATGGGGAGGGGGAAGGGTAAGCTGTGACAAAGTGAGAGAGCGGCATGGACATATATACACTACCAAACATAAAACAGATAGCTAGTGGGAAGCAGCCGCATAGCACAGGGAGATCAGCTCGGTGCTCTGTGACCACCTAGAGGGGTGGGATAGGGAGGGTGAGAGGGAGGGAGACACAAGAGGGAAGAGATATGGGAACATATGTATATGTATAACTGATTCACTTTGTATAAAGCAGAAACTAACACACCATTGTAAAGCAATTATACTCCAATAAAGATGTTAAAAAAAAAAAAGTGCCTCTTTACCAGTGAGTGGGTGCTAAAATGAGTGGGTGAATGTTTGAGGAACAACAAGGTATTAAAGTATCTCCCCAAGATATTTATCAGTTACAAAGGGGAAAAACTGTCACTTCACTGGTGGGAAAACCAGGCAGAAATCATCTTAACCAAGTAACAAAGGTTAACATCACCAGTAATAAGACATACCGACATCATGCACAGCTGATACGATGCACTGAGGAGGACAGAGTATCACTTATGTGGTCTTCTTTGCCAAAAATGCATAACCTCAATCTAACCATGAGAAAACATCAACAACCCAAACTGAGAGACATTCTACAAAACAACTGACTAGTACTCATCAAATCAAGGTCATAAAAAGACAAGGAAAGACTTGAGGAACTATCATAGATTGGAGGAGACTAAGAAGACACAACTCAGTGCAGTGTGGGATCCTATGGATAACGGGGGGGGAATTGTGAAGTTAACAGCATGGCATCAATGTTAACCTCCTGGTTTGATAACTGTATAACGGCTATGTAAGCTGTCAACATTAGGGGACAGTGATGACGGGCTAATCCAAATCATTCCCCAAGATTTTTCTAACTGGAATAAATCGTAAGACCACCTCACCACTTGGGTGACAGAGCTGGGGACATTTAACTTGGGCTGCTGGCACCCCTGTGTCCTACACGTGGAAAAGACCTGTATATAGTGGAAATGAATAAAGCTAACAATAGGAGAAGCAGAGAGACAGAAACTGAAAGGGTCCTAAAAGCACTGCAGTCTGTACATGCAGTAGTTCCTACATCCGACTGCCCAGAGTTTAGTTATGAGTCAAAATTTTTCCCTTTTTGCTAAAGCTAATAACGGCTTGGTTTCTGTCACAACTGGAAAAGTCCTAATATAGTTCTAAATGAAAATATTATCATGCTGATACCTATAGTATATCCTTCAAAGAACTCTTAAGCAAGAACCTT
This sequence comes from Lipotes vexillifer, assembly GCF_000442215.2. Classification (NCBI taxonomy): domain Eukaryota; kingdom Metazoa; phylum Chordata; class Mammalia; order Artiodactyla; family Lipotidae; genus Lipotes; species Lipotes vexillifer. The sequence continues at coordinate 4,911,567 of NW_006774670.1, forward strand.
TGCACAATGTTATTGCCAAGAATATGGAAAATATGGACAGTTTAAGCAGATATGGTAAGTGCAATACAAGGTCCCCTCTCCCTCCTCATACTCCTTTGAGAAAGGTAAGGAAACACATCAAAGACAACAGCCTACAGCACAGTCCACCACTCAAAAGGAAATAAGGTAAGTTCATTTGTGGTAGAAGGAAAAGTTAATTTTTTAGCCCACAGACCTGCAGCCACCCAAGAAATGTCTCTATGAAACATTTCTCTATGAAACTGGGAAGTTGCTATACACCAACTTAAATAAGTCAAGTTCATTGTATACAAACCTCAGCTTCAGCTGCTATTTCATACTTGGACTTCTTGCCTGGCATAGTTCGAATCAGATTCAATAGGCCATCTTCATCAATAATTTTTGTTCCCAAGACTGCTGCCTATTAATTAAAAATGCAAATCATTGAAACCATTACTTTCTGTAAAAAAAAAAAAATGATTCTCAGGCTTGTCAGAAGGTGAAAAACCACACTTGTAAATTAGATAACACTGGAATATTTTCTAAAACCATGTTCATGAAAAAGTATCATTAAAAAGAAAGAAAATAGGGCTTCCCTGATGGCGCAGTGGTTGAGAGTCCGCCTGCCGATGCAGGGGGTGCGGGTTCGTGCCCCGGTCCGGGAGGATCCCACGTGCCGCAGAGCGGCTGGGCCCATGAGCCATGGCCACTGAGCCTGTGCGTCCGGAGCCTATGCTCCGCAACGGAAGAGGCCACAACAGTGAGAGGCCCACATACCGCAAAAAAAAAAAAAGAAAGAAAGAAAATAACAGATACCTCCTCTAGGCATGGTGGGTTGGCACCTGAGGTATCACACTGACACTTCTGTGGATTGCTTTACCTTTCCCTCTGCCCTACAAAGGTCAAAGCCACTAGGGTCAAAGCCATATCGGCTGGCAGACATTCTCCTCTACCTTATCCCTGCTAACCGAACTCCAATGTGTCCATCTCCAAGTGATGACTTATGATTGGTCGGAGAATCAGAAAAGTCCTCATCCTCCCCAACCTCTTGTGTAGCTGTGAATGGCCATGTGACAGCTCCGGCCAATGAGACTTAAGTGGAATTCTGTAAGAGGTGTTTCCAGGAAAACTCTTATAAGGTCAGTCACAGCTAGTATAACATCTTGTCACTGCTCCCTATTTCCTGCCTTATATGTGAACTTGAGAGTGGCAGCTACCTTGCAACACAAGGCAACGTGCATGAAGACAGAAGTGGAGGATGGCACTAAGTCTAGCTACATCACCGAGGTGCTGAACCATCCCCCACAACTGCCTGCCTCTGGAATTCTCATAAGGTAAGGAAATAAGCAGCTATTTGTCAAAACCACAGTTAGTCGGGTATTCTATTACTTGGAACTAAATGCAATACTACCCAACAGATCTTCCAATAAAAAGATCTTCCAGTTAAAAAACTTAAGATGGAGTCCACAGCAGCATATATAGGAATACTTAGGACTAGAAAAAGAGGAAAACTTCATTTGCTTCTATCTTCAAAAAAAGATTTTGACTAGAATACTACACTAAGAAAGCCAAGTAAATAGGAACTGTGCCTTCAACTGGAAAACCAAAATCCCAGGGTCAAAAAACCAAACAACATTTCTGTGGAGAAGAAATAATGTAGTGAAGAAATTATTACTTTTTCCATTTTTTTCCTTCATCTCACTCTGTGTAAAGGACATTACTACATATGGTCACATGAAGAGCCCGCCAAGGCAAGCAGCCTACTTCACTGTGCTGAGAACACAGCAGTACCCACCTTATCACTCTTGGACTGACCACTATCACGACCCATGACAAGGTAGTTTGTTTTCTTGCTGACATTTCCTGTTACTTTTCCCCCATAACGCTCAATTAGAGACTTGGCCTCATCTCGTTCAATGGACTCCAGCACTCCTGTGATTACAAATGTAAGGCCTTCCAAGCAATTTTCAGCTCCCTAAAAACCAAAGTGTTCAAGCAGAGAGGAAATTACATGGCAGCTTTCCAAAGAAATATTTGGCATCAAAGCTGCAGGAAGTTGATTTTTCTCATTCGACATCATAAATAATCTAAGCATGAAAAAATTTACAGGAAATTTACAGCAAATAAGCAGGAACAAATTAAATCCTGAGAAATTCTTATGTAGGTTAACATTTAATAAACTTATAAAACCAGCAATAAAAAATATACGTCCAACGTGGTTAGGAAAGTGTATTAAAATTATCCATTCATACTATTCTCATTTTTTTTTAATATTTAAACTACTAGTTAACTTGTAACACTTTAACAACCAGATGCAATGTACCTACAGAATATCTTGCTATTGTTAAAAAATGGAAGTTTCAATTCTGAAAAAACTAAACAAGTTTGAGCTCCTGCCCTTCTCTCTGGCTGTTTACCCTATGATAGTAAATCTAACAACCTGCGAGCAACTTAAAGGCAACAGCACATAATCTCTTGATTGGAAAGTTAACTTGATAATACAAAAGACATGCGCCAAAGAGAGCCAAGTCCTACAGATTTTGCCTCTTCCATTGAAGCTACTTCACTTCTCAGCCCTTTCACTGCTACTAGCCTAGACAAGTCACTATTATTTCCCACCATCTCCCCTAATTGATCTCCCTATATTTATTCCTCCCCCTCCACTGCACTCTATATTCAGTAGCCAGAGTGCTCTCCTTGAAATGCAAATCTGGTAATACCTTTCCCCCACTTACAACTCCTCTTAGGGCCAGGTTCCTCTGTTACAGCCCCTAAAAGAATCTCCAATTTTTCCCTTATGGCACATATCACAATTATAATTAAATAATTTACTTAATGTCTCTTTCCTGAGTTAGACCATAAGCACCATGAAGGCAAAGAGCATTAATCTTGTGACTGCCGTAGCCTATCTCCTAATTCATAAAGATGGTGACTAAGGCTTTTCTGTTCATTTTTAATTATTAATTCTCTGCTACTGTAAACATAGTAAATACATACATGGACCCACAGGCCAGAGGCCATGACATATCCTCTCAGTACTCTTACCTTTGGTATCTCTTTGGAGCCCAGAGCTTTGGGACCTTCTCGATTTAAGTAGCTTCGATAAGCTTGATAATTAGTGCGTCTCTTTTCAGAATCTTCAGGACTTATAGACTTTGGGGAGAGGGAGAGGAATTTGAATGAAGTCATGCAGATTTAATGTAAAATTAAAAATACATATCAATAAATAAACATTAAGTCACTTCAGTGTTTGGTCCTGATATTAACAATTTTAGCTACAGAGGTACTCCCCAATTTACACGTGCCTGGCTTATAAACATCCCTGCCATCAGCCCTTCTCAAACCTTTTGACTCTCTCTAAAAGCACGTACCTCAGGGTAGATTGGGTGTATAAGCCAAGTTGCTAGCCCCAAGCAAAAAAAACGAAAAGGGGGACTTCCCGGGTGGCACAGTGGTTAAGAATCTGCCTGCCAATGCAGGGGAAACGGGTTCAAGCCCTGGTCCGGGAAGATCCCACATGCTGCGGAGCAACTAAGCCCGTGCGCCACAGCTACTGAGCCTGTGCTCTAGAGCCCGCGAGCCACAACTACTGAAGCCTGCGCACCTAGAGCCCGTGCTCCGCAGCAAGAGAAACCACCGCAGTGAGAAGCCCACGCACCGCAACGAAGAGTAGCCCCTGCTCGCCACAACTAGAGAAAGTCTGCGCGCAGCAACGAAGACCCAACGCAGCCATGAATAAATAAATAAATAAATAAATGTATTTATTTATTTATTTTAAAAAAGTACTACAATGACTTATAAAGTTAGAAATAAAACTTGAAAACAATCAAACCAAGATCAACACACAGCCCCCAAATGATATGCTTTTAGAAAATTTATACCTCTTTTTTAGCTGGAGAACTTTTGATTTTCTTAGGAGTTCTTGTCTCTTTTAACTCAATGGCATTTTCTTTTCTTTTTGAGGCCATAGGCTCTGTTTCTTTATTAGAACTTTCTTCTTTTTTTTTAGATGGTGCCAGCTTGGAATTGGTTTTTGGAGAAGAAGTTTCTCCTACTTTATGAGTGGATGACCTGGAATGTTGCTGAGATTCTTTTGAACTTTCACATTTAGTTTGCTTCTTAGGACTGCAGTTCTTTCTGTCATCTGAAAATTGTTCTGTTTTTATTAGGAAGAAAGAAAAGATTATGATTGTTGTTTTTGGAAAATGATACCCAATATCAAGATTATTTTTTCATTTTTCAACTGAATAATCTTTGTAGGACACAACGTCATATGGTGACTTCATAACATGCACATTAAGATTTTCGCTCTTCAGTTTATACAGAACATTTGTTTTTAAAAATTAAACATCTGGGGCTTCCCTGGTGGCATGGTGGTTGAGAGTCCGCCTGCCGATGCAGGGGACACAGGTTCGTGCCCCGGTCCGGGAAGATCCCACATACCACGGGGCGGCTGGGCCCGTAAGCCATGGCCGCTGAGCCTGCGCGTCCGGAGCCTGTGCTCCGCAACAGGAGAGGCCACAACAGTGAGAGGCCCGCATACCGCAAAAAAAAAAAAAGAAAAAAAAATTAAACATCTGTATATTACTTCTTTGTATAACCAGTTCAAGTTAAGGGATCTGCCTTTTTCAATATAAATTACTCACTAATTGAAATAATATGGTAAACTACATCTGAGAACATGGACTTTATTCCACAGATAAACGTCAATGGTCTGAAATTCACACAGAGAAAAGTTGCTAATTAAAATATGTCACATAAAAAATTGTTTGTAATAAAGTCTGAAAGAATCTTGGGATTTCAAGACTAAAATTATACGAACAGATGTAAGATTAAGCCCATTGAGACTTCCCTGGTGGCACAGTGCTTAAGAATCTGCCTGCCAATGCAGGGTACATGGGTTCGAGCCCTGGTCTGGGAAGATCCCACATGCCGCAGAGCAACTAAGCCCGTGCGCCACAACTACTGAGCCTGCGCTCTAGAGCCCAAGAGCCACAACTACTGAAGCCCGCGTGCCTAGAGCCTGTGCACCGAAACAAAGAGAAGCCACTGCAATGAGAAGCCCGCGCACTGCAAGAGTAGCGCCCGCTCGCCACAACTACAGAAAGCCCGTGTGCAGCAACGAAGACTCAACGCAGCCAAAGATAAATAAATAAATAAAATTAAAAAAAAAAAAAATATTAAGCCCATCTATATTAACAGATGGTTAGATATCAGGACCACTAAAAAAAAACTAAAACCTACAGACAACCAGCAGAAGAGCTTCAGATGACCTGGACAACTATGAGCCAACTATGAGCTTGAAACATCTAGTCCTTTGTCTTCATGTATTGAAGTCCACACAGTTGCACTACACTTGGAAATAAACATGAAGCCAAGAGCTATGATACATTTCTCGCAATGAGAGCAGACAGGCATTCTACACCAACTAATATCCAAACCGCTTTCCAGGTATCTAAGTAGAACACGTTCCAGTACTCCTATGAAGTACCTATCTAAGAATACCAGGCGATTACTGAATAGAACGTTTAAAAATGGCTACATGAATTTTCTTCGATAAAGATAAATGTTCCAGCTTACTTTTTTCTGCTAGTTTTACCTTTATGAGGATATTTAGGTTTTTCTGCTTTACATAAACTGGCTTGTACAGATGAAAACGTCTCTCTCTCTCCTGAGTCCTTTTGAGCCTAAGAAAACGTAAAAAGTGTCAAATGTGACAAATAACAGGAAAACTGTTACCACAAAATATGTTTTTAAAATCAACCAAAGATTAAGGGTCATCTTCCAAAGTAGAGGAACAATACAATAAATTTTCATTCATTTATACACAAAATTTCTGGGGCAAATGAAACATGTTTTATTACTTTTAATTTTACAGATGAGGAAACAGATGAAAGGGTATAAAAAATACATCTATAAAAAATTATGCCAGTTGTTCCCCACTTGTGAGTCTGAAAATGAAAGCCTTGTTTCTGCTGGTTTCATCTCCATTCTCAAATTGTTAGCATTATGCAGTTAAAATCTAAAATCTAAATCCAAAAGACTAAATTAAAAACAATCTAAAGATCAAAAGAAAGATAAAGAGTATTTTCTCAAGAGAAAAAAATGTCCATTCTCTTCACTGCTCCTTCAAAACTCTCCATTTTACAAAGAGGTCACAAACCGAGGTGCATGACACAGCATATTTTTAAAATAATTCTAATTTAAATGCCTTTAGATGAAGTAAGGCATTTCAAATGACAGAGTCCCCACCATACCCTATTGTCTTATACATGCCTGCTGTAAAATCTTTTAGTCAGATATGGATAATGACAATATTAACAGAATGTGATTCAACAGAAGTAAGGCTAATTTTCTGGAGATCAAGTGCTTAAAGAAAAAAATCTTGATGCTTTTAGAGATTCCCAAAAATACACTCATTATTATTCGATACTGTCCTAATACAGATCTTAAAGTTAGCTAACTAGAAACAGCAAAATTATGTTTTTAAAAAGACAGTAATTAATATTAAAGTTATTAAACTTCAGATTCCATCGGAATCTTTATAAGTGTTATTCTCTGAACAAGTACATGAGAACCCCTTTGTGACAGAGAGTAAGTAAAAGTTACAACTTGTTGTTTTGTGAAGAAGGGTTTTGGCTGGCTTTGGCTCTATCGACCCTCCTTTAGGAAGAAGAAGTTTCTCAATGAGCTTCTCCAAAAACATTTTTATAAATGAAAATAATTTAGCTTCTCTCTAGCAGAGTTATTCATGGTTATATCTCCAGAGCCTAGACTACACAGGTCTGAAAGGGAACACTGATCTGTACTGTATATTCAGAGTGCAAACAGCCTGGTAAAACACCACCTTTTTGGTCTTGGGTTCTTCATCCAACATAGCTAAAGTTCTGGCAAACTCTTCATCTTCATGCAGTTGTCTCTCTAGCTGTAAAAAGTGTCAACACAGTGAGCTGCTTTTTTTCTTTTTGTAAATGAAAAGTTTTAAAATGTGTGGTTCATGATACTTAAAAGAAACTGGAAAAACATTTTCCAGAAAGTAACTAGGACATTTTTTCACTTAATAGCTGAGTATCACAAGTTTGTTTCGTGAAGCCAAATTAGAGTGCAGAACATATATTTCTAGTTTTGCAGTCATGATAGATAAATTGAGCATACAGTTCCAAGTCTTTAGCTTTTTCTTAATGGTCCCAATGCAACACTTACAGATCTCTCATCTCTATTTATTTTAAACTCTAAAAAGAGTTCAGGAGAGAATCACTATCCTAACAGAAAAACAATAGCCTTGTGGGGGATGTGGGGGGCACACACAGAATTGAATCTATAAACCAAGAAAATTATATACCTTCTTTGCACACACAGTAAGATACATACTAATGCAACTATCACTAATACCATCAAACTTCTATTTTCAATTACTAATTCAAATGTATCTGTTCTGATAGTTTTTTCAATTGAAGTACAGTAGACTTAACAATAGTATATTAGTTTCAGGGGTACAACACAATAGTAATTTATCTGTCCTGACTTTTGAAAATTTAAGTCATTATATCAGAAGTTTTCCTAAAATGCTAACGTAACACGCAGACATTCACCTCGCTGTTATTTCCAAATATTTTTACTTTCAGTAAAATGGAGCTCTTCCAGAAGAGAACGTGTGGAAGTAGAATATATTTCTCATTATATATGAGAAACAGGACCCAAACAGGATTCGGAAAGAATGTGATAGAAATGGGAAAACAGGATTGTGATACAAAGTGCCACACCTGGTTTGGAAAGGACAGGGTAAGCCTCCAGTATTTCAGACAGATAAGTCAGGTCCCTAAAAAAATCACTTCATGATTTTACCTAGGCCATCTGTCCTACCCTGAGTCATGTGGATATCTGTATGTAGTTTATAAAATTCAGTGTCGTCAATAAGATGGAAAAAGATTTTGAAAATACAAATTATAAACTGCCAAATTAATAAGACGTGGTCAGTATATTTCCGAAGACTACAATACTGTTCTCTCAAAACAACTGTTATCAAGAGCCTCTTCTTTGTGTATGTATAGCTGATTCACTTTGTTATAAAGCAGAAACTAACACACCATTGTAAAGCAATTATACTTCAATAAAGATGTTAAAAAAAAAAGCCTCTTCTTTGCCAAGCACTAAGATGAACACTGATGTCACAATAGTTGAGACATAAACAGCCCTGGTAGGTAGAGTTTAAAGTCTACATACAGGAAGACACTGAAATAGCAATTTAAGAAGACACAAATAAACGTTAATAGTAGCTACAGGGCATACAGAAGGGATTTCTAACATAGTTTAGGGAATATGAGAAAGTGACAAGCTAATAAACAGGAAGGAGGTTCAAACAGCAGGTACCAAGGTCTAGAGCCTCTGACAGAGAAGAACACTCCCCCCTGAAATACCTTCTTCACTTGGCTTACATAAAATACCAAGTTTTCCTGACTGTCCTACTTCACTAGCCACTTTCTTTAAATCTCCTCTGCTGGATCATCCTTCTCTTCCTGACCTCTCATTGTTAACACTGCCCCAGAGCTCAATCCTGAGACTCCTTTTCTGTTTACATTCTCTCCCCATGTAATACCATTCAAATGTTAATGATCCCAAATATTTAGACCTCTCCCCTGAGCTCCAGATTCCTCTACCCAACTACCCACTCTGCATATCCATTTGGAAGCCTATTAGGCATCTCAAACTTATGTGCAAAACAGAATTCTTGATTTTCCTGTACCAGTGTTCCAGTCTTAATAAATGATATCATCAGGGCTTCCTTGATGATGCAGTGGTTGAGAGTCCGCCTGCCGATGCAGGGGACACGGGTTCCTGCCCCGGTCCGGGAGGATCCCACATGCCGCGAAGCGGCTGGGCCCGTGAGCCATGGCCGCTGAGCCTGCGCGTCCGGAGCCTGTGCTCCGCAAAAGGAGAGGCCACAGCAGTGAGAGGCCCGCGTACCGCAAAAAATAATAAATAAATAAAATGATATCACCATTCACCCAGCTGCTCAAGCCGAAAAACATCGAGTCACCTTTGAATTTTCTTTTTCCCTCATACCTTACGCCCAGTCTATCTGCAACAACTTGAAGGTTGCACCTTCAAAGCATATACAGATGATGACCACTTCTCACTACCTCTTCCATTACCCCCATCCTGGTACAAGCCAACATCTTCTCTCACCTCCCCTACCCTAACAGTCTCCAAAATGATCTGCTTTTGTTCTTGCCCACGGTGGTTTCTTTAGCTTCACAGCAGCCAGAATAATTTTCTTTTAAGAGCCATCAAAAGTCATGTCATTTCTCTATTCAATACTCCAATGGCTTCTCAACTCACAGAGACTAAAATCCAAACTCCTTACCATCCCAAGTCCTTCTGGTAGGTACCAAAGACCAGTCATGACATAACAGGATTTGCTGCTGGCCATTTCTTCCAAACTCATCAAACTCAAACATTTCTACCTCAGGATGCTTACACCTGCTATTCTCTATGTTTAGAGGAAACCTTCCTCCAGGTAGAAGGAAGCCCCATGGCTCACCATTATCATGAATTATGTGCCCCAATGTCACTTCCTCAGAGGGGTTTTCCTAACCCCTGTATTTCAAATAGAACACTCATAACCCCACTGATCATACCAAACATCTATTCCTTTACTTTTCCTCGTAGCATTTATAATGATCTGACTTTTTTTTTTAATTTCAGTATCCTTAACACCTAGAAGTGTGCCACGCACTCAGTAAGTGCTCGATAAATACTGAATGAATGAATATAACAGGTTCACTACAAAGGGCACTCTGAACTGAAGATAGATTTAGAGATCACCAGCATATGCATAGTACTTAAAACCAGAGGAGTAGATGAGACTGCCCAGAGGGGAAAGAGAAGAGATATGACCAAGTTAAATTATTTTAACTATTCTAAAGGAGGCTTCCATTCAAATAAATCTAATAATAAATCTTTAGTTATCCCCTGCTCTCATTATTTATCTTTTATATAAACTTAGATTTTCATATAGTATTAGATTTTAACTTATTTTACACATAACTCTTACTTACAATGAGGCTCAATCCAAAATGAAACTAGAACTATCTTAATTGCCTGCCAGGGCAGACTAAATAGCAAGTGACAACATCAAGGTGCCAATGATATCTAAAGAAAATGCTAATACCTCTGCATCTTCATCAAGTTGCAATTGCTTGGCGATGGCTTCATCATTTAATCTGGACTCATCTGCATTTTGTGAAGGCTATATTTCAAGGAAAATCAAGCAAGATCAGCATAAACCTTAAGTTCAAAGTAAGGTGCTATTTCTTAACTGTAGCTAAATAAATACACCAATGAGAGATAAATGTATCAGTCATGAAATAGACTCAATGCACACCAGCCAAAAAATTATGTTCATGGCTACTCCGTGACCACATCCAATTTCTTAACAAGCAAATATGCTACAGACAGATGATTCTCACTTAATTCTATTGAAATGTTCAAAAGAAGTACCCCAGAAAACTCTAGAGACTAACATCTTCGCTTCAGAAGTAGTCCAGAACATTGGCACACCAACACATGAGAAAGATTACACTGTCTAATGGAGGTACTAAAGAAATCAACAGACACACTGCTCGGCAGGCTTCCACGCAGGGAACTACTTTCACTAACTTATCTGTATTTGTTTCCTAAATGTCCAGGAAAAGATGAATCCAACATCAGCCAAAATAGAGTAGGTCACAAGTATAGCATAGGGAGGCTCTATTCTAAGTTACGTATTCATGACCTCATTTGGGAACAATTATATTGTCTGAGGTCAAGAGTAAAATGAGTTTGCATTCTGAGTATTTAAATTCTAAGAATCACAATTTATTCTTATGATTTAAATGATCTTTTCTCACTTTCAAATATTAAAGACTTAAACGTGTGATATTCTAACTTGGTCGTCCTCCAACATAGTAGCAATACATTTTACCCATAATCATAGGAAAATTATTTTCATCAATAAAATGTTGGTCTATTCATAAAATCCAATTTCACCTCTTATTAATAACTGAACGGGTACAAATCCTGAACATTCTTGCTTGCCTGTAGAACACTCACCTCTTTTCTTTTGCTTGCCACCATCTTCTTAGCCGATCTTTGGACACTCGCAGTTCCAAAATAATCAAGCACTGATGTGGGGGTAAGTTTCATTGGTGACAAAGGCTTATTCTTAGTGTTTAGTGTCTTAGTGTTTTCTTCATTCTTTTTCATGTTTGATGCTCCAAGATAACTATTTGGAGATCCTCCATTCTCTTTTGATTTAGAGGCTGCCTTCTTACACACAAAGTCATCTTCTTCATCTTAAATGAAATATGACCAAATATGGCTTGATAAAATATCAATTCTAATTACAAAAGCAACCACTTCCACCAACTTTATAAAAAATATACAAGTGCTATGGGATGCTAATGATTTTCTTTTCTTCCTATCTCCTAAATTCAACAGTTATCCTCACATTTACCAGTGCCAGGTCTGTAATACACCATCTCCCCCAATTACTACCCAGAGTACACAAAGGTGTATATTTACTCATGTATTCAACAAATAATTACTGAGCATCCATTATGTGCTAGGCACTGAGGATACAGCAGCGAATAAAAAAGACAAAATCCCTGCCGTCATGGAGCTTGGAACCTAGAAGAGGAAACAGATACAGAAATAAATAAACATATACTGTCAAGTTATAAGTGCTATGAAGAAAAATAAGACAGGGGCTTCCCTGGTGGCGCAGTGGTTGAGAGTCCGCCTGCCGATGCAGGGGACACGGGTTCATGCCCCGGTCCGGGAAGATCCCACATGCCACGGAGCGGCTGGGCCCATGAGCCATGGCCGCTAAGCCTGCATGTCCAGAGCCTGTGCTCCACAACAGGAGAGGCCACAGCAGTGAGAGGCCCGAGTACCGCCAAAAAAAAAAATTAAAAAAATAAGACAGAATGAAAGAATTAGAGAGTGATGAAGGGTGCTCTTTTAGATAGGGTAGTCAGGGAAAGCTTCTTTGATGAGCCACATTTGAACAGAGCCCTGAAATGAAGTCACCTCAGGCAAGAATGTTCAGGCAATGAAAACTACAAGTGCAAAAGCCTTAAACTGAGTGTGCCTGGAGGTCCCTGTGACTGCAGCAGAATGAAGGGGGTACACCACAAGAGTTAAGGTGAGAGAGGTAGAGGCCAAATCCCATAGAACTTTGTAGATCACAGAAGGAATTTTAGGTTTTATTTTAGAATGGGAATCCACCAGAGAACTTTCAACAGAGTTGTGCGTAATCCAACTTAAATAACGTCCTTTGGAGAACACACTGTCAAGGGATAAAAGCGAATGCAGGGAGACCATTTAGGAAGCTATTCTACACAGTTCCAGAAGAAATGCTGAAGCCTTGGACTAGGGTGGTATTTACAGAGGTGTTACGAAGTTGTCAGAGTCTAGCTATACATCGAAGGTGTATATGCAGGGGACACGGGTTCGGGCCCTGGTCTGGGAAGACCCCACATGCCGCAGAGCAACTAAGCCCGTGAGCCACAACTACTGAGCCTGCGCGTCTGGAGCCTGTACTCCACAACGGGAGAGGCCGCGACAGTGAGAGGCCCGCGCACCGTGATGAAGAGTGGCCTCCGCTCGCCGCAACTGGAGAAAGCCCTTGCACAGAAACGAAGACCCAACACAGCCAAAAATAAATAAATAAATTTATTTAAAAAAAAAAAAGTATCCAAGATATGTAAAAATCAAAACGGATTTAGCCTTACTCTCTAATTATTATATTTATATTAAAATTAAACTATAAACTTTACAAAGCATAAATAACTCTTACAGCTTTCTGAGTACTAAATGTAAAAAGTAATCCACTATTTAAAGCAAGAGCAGAATAGACACCTCTGAGGATGTCCATACAGTTCACTATAAGCCTACTTTCCCTAAGGACTTACACCCCACTCCACCCTCCAAGGGCCTCCAATAACCACAGATATATTTATTAGATGGTTCCATATTCCTTGCCATCACAAACTGGACCAGGAGTGGGCACATGAACAAGGTGGGGTGAATCTTACCCTTGATCAGTTTGCTGAACTAATGTGTTTAAACTAAGGTGCTAAAGGTTTATTTTTGCATTCAATGACATTCAGCAATGGCCTTCTAATAAATTCCATTTTGCTTACAACAAGCTAGGTTTTCTTCTTAACCTGCAACCAAAGATTTTAGTTAAAGCATACTTGTTTTCTTATCTTCAACTATAGCCAATCTACCTTCAAGATTAAATTAAAAATTCATTCATCAATCTTTCTAAGCACATCCAAGTCTTGATACACGTACCAGATTTCAATCCATGTATTGACAAGAGTCAACAGACTAAGTTTAGTCACTCATATATCTCTTCTTCCTACATGACAATGAGTCCTTCTCTGCCTCTGCCATCTGCTTCAGATGGTTCTGCAAAGGCTAGGTGACATTATCCCCATTCCACTTAGGTAAAACAGCCATGCACATCACTCATAACAGTCCTAGAAACCACTGAGAATATAATCTGAAACTCCTTCCCTCTTCTCTAAGATAACAGCATAATGAATTGTTATATTATTATTGAAATCCAATTTTTTATAATTTAAGGTTTGTCTATTTTAAATCCCTAGACACAGTTAAGCTGTAGCATAACCAAACCAGTAGCATTCAACAACAAACTATTCTACCTTAGCAGTCAAAACAAATTATATGAAATGCCCTTAAAAGAAGATTCAAAACAAAATTAACATTGCTGGGACTTCCCTGGTGGCGCATTGGTTAAGAATCCTCCTGCCAATGTAGGGGACACAGGTTCAATCCCTGGTCCGGGAAGATCCCACATGCCACGGAGCTACTAAGTCCGTGCGCTACAACTACTAAGCCTGCGCTCTAGAGCCTGCGAGCCACAACTACTGAAGCCCAGGCACCTAGAGCTTGTGCTCCGCAACAAGAGAAGCCACTGCAATGAGAAGCCCGCGCACCGCAATGAAGAGTAGCCCCCGCTCGCCGCAAATAGAGAAAGCCCACATGCAGCAACGAAGACCCAATGGAGCCAAAAACATATAAATAAGTTTATTTATTTTAACAAATAATAATAACATTGCTGATACCCTGGCTTTAATAAAAATAAAGTAAAATAAGAAAGCCACAGAACTGGAACCTCCTAAGTATAGATATCCAATATATCTCCTTAGGCAGTAAGTGCAAAGTTAAAAGCATATCTTGTGTATATAAGACTTCCAATCTTATCGAGAGCTTATTAAATTTTATAATTTTTACTTGGTTTGTTTTGAATTCAACAACTGTACTTCTGGGGAGGAAGGATTTCCTTAATGGAGAAAGGACAAAATTAAATTGTAGCTGCAAAATGACAGTCTTCTACTAGTTTTTCCCTCACTTTAAAAATGCCAAAAGCATGGGCTTCCCTGGTGGCGCAGTGGTTGAGAGTCCGCCTGCCGATGCAGGAGACACGGGTTCGTGTCCCGGTCCGGGAGGATCCCACATGCCGCGGAGCGGCTGGGCCCGTGAGCCATGGCCGCTGAGCTTGCGCGTCCGGAGCCTGTGCTCCGCAACAGGAGAGGCCACAACAGTGAGAGGCCCGCGTACCGCAAAAAAAAAAAAAAAAAAAAATGCCAAAAGCAGTAACATTCCATTTCCACTACCCCTAGCCATGTGTACAAGCAGTATGACAGAAAATCCCAGAACTGAATGGACCAAGTCAACCACTATGTTTTTCTGTTACAGTTCTTCCCCTACACTCAAGAACTTCCTTAGTATATAAAATATTGTAACTGTCCTTAAGCAATTAACTCAAACAAGATCAATCACTGATATGTGGTATAGACTCAGAAAGGGAAACAATGGTATTGTAGATATTTGCAATCCCTAGCTTAACGCTTTCTCCAGCAATCTCATAAATATTCACAGGTAACAGATGAGCAGGAAATCTAGTGAGATCAAGAATTTCTAAGACTATCAGATTAAAAAGATTGGTTAGCAAGGGTGTAGGGA
>NW_006774670.1:4926609-4969044 GCF_000442215.2 Lipotes vexillifer
GACCTTTATATACGCAATAGGCAACAGTATTTTTAAATAGTAAATTAAAAAAAATCTTTATGGGGGGCAATCTTGCAACATGTATCAAAACCTCACATACGCGTACCCATTAGTTGGACCCAGCAATTCCACTTCTTTTTTTAATTTTTTTTTTATTTTGGCCGCACCAGGTCTTAGTTGCTGCACGCAGGATCTTCATGGCGGCACGCGGGATCTTTAGTTGCAGCATGCATGTGGCATCTAGTTACTTGACCAGGGATCCAACCCGGGCCCCCTGCATTGGAAGCACAGAGTCTTACCCAGTGGACCACCAGGAAAGTCCCAGCAATTCCACTTCTAACTAATTAGTCTAAAAACGAAACAGGGGGTCTTCCCTGGTGGCGCAGTGGTTGGGAATCCACCTGCCAATGCAGGGCCACGGGTTCAAGCCCTGGTCCAGGAAGATCCCACATGCAGCGGGGCAACTAAGCCCGTGCGCCACAACTAATGAGCCTGCACTCTAGACCCCGCGAGCCACAACTACTGAAGCCCACGGGCTTAGAGCCTGGGCTCTGCAAAAAGAGAAGCCACCGCAATGAGAAGCCTGCGCACCACAATGAAGACCCAACGCAGCCAAAAATAAATAAATTAAATAAATAAAATTTAAAATAAATAAATAAATAAAATCAGGGACTTCCATGGTTGTCCAGTGGGTAAGACCCCGCGCTTCCACTGCAGGGGGCGCAGGTTCGATCCCTGGTCTGGGAACAAAGATCCCACATGCTGCACACCGAGGCCAAAAAAAAACCAAAACAAATGAACACGTACACAAAGATATATGTACAAAAATGCTTATCATGGCATTTGTCCATTCAAAAGTATGGAGAACAGACCGCAAGAGGGCAAGAAAAGATGAAGGAAAAATTAAGGGACTAATACAGTTTAGGCAAAAAAGACAGCCTCAACTATGACAGTTGCACCAAAGATAGAGATAAGTGAACATTGTTTATAAAGTGAGAAAACAAATAACCTGAATACCTACTATTATGTTCAACCATGTAATGAATTATGCAGCAACAGAAAATTATAATGCATATCCATATTTACTGACAATCAAGATATTCATATGTGTATTAAGTGATAAAAGAGATATTACAAGATGTTTAGTGATATATCTAAATCTACCCATCTATATATTTATAGATATGCTTTTAAATTCACATTCAAAGATCTGAAAAGAATAAAATGTTATCAACTTTTATCTCTGGATAGGGGATTGTGGGTGATTTTTCATTTCTTTCACCGTATCTTTTTTATCTGTATATTACACTTCTCTTTCTTTTTAACCTACATCTAATATTTTACAACAAATTGACTATCTCCTAGAAACTCTCCGTCCCCTTGGCTTTCTGAGACAGAAAAGGTTTGGCTTTAGTTTCTCCCTCCTCTCCATTTTTCTTTGCTTACTTCTTTCATTATTTATTAGCATCTCTGCTTATTCTGTCACTAGCTTCTGGGACTTCATGGTATCTTTTTACCTAATTTATGATATAATTAGTTTATAATAGTTATCATTATTGAGCATTAAACTCCATGCCAGGTACTCTACCACATTCTTTATAATGCATTATCTTTAGTCAACTAGTTTTCTTATTCCATACATGGATTCCATTTTCCACATTCCTGGTAAACGCAGACTGGGCTTAAATACTTTCAAAATGGAGCAGTGTAATTCAACGTGACCTCCTCTTTGGTGAACAGCACTACTGTATTCTTTAGAAAAGTTCTTCCTTACATTAAGCCAAAACACTTCCCTGTGAATTCCACCTATTTTCCCTAATTAATCTTTTTTCACATTCAGTGTTTGAAGACTGCCTTTGTTCTCTTCTTTAGCTCTTCTTCCCTACAAATGGTAAAGTTTCAAACCACTCACCATTTGGGTTATTTGAAAGATTAGATTTTTAAAAATCAAAGTGCCCAGTATAGTACCTCGCCATGTTATAATAAACATTCAATAAACAATAAAGCAGTATTCTCTGGTGAAAACAATACTGAACCAGAAGTCCAGAAAACTAAAATGCTAACCTGACTTCGGCTTTCTATTGTTATTTTAATTAATTATCTGGGATTTGTTGTCCTCTGCAAAATGTTGGACCAGACAAACTCTTTTAAGATTTTCCCTTCTATAATTGTGAAAAATCTGTGGATAGTCACATAGATTTTGTAGCTACTATACTCAATACTGGTGAGAATGTGACAAGTCTGTACTAATATAAACACTAACTATGAAAGTGTAAACTACTGGGTCAGCCAAAACAGTTTGTTTGGGTTTTTCCGTAACATGTTACGAAAAACCCGAACGAAATTTTTGGTCAACCCAACAGTATGACTTTTCTAGAAAGCAATTTGGCAAAATATATCTAGAACCTTAAAGAAGTTCATAACCTTTAGCATAGTAATTCTTAGAGATAATGAGAGGTGCTGACAAACATTTATATACATTCATCACACTACTAAAAACATTAAAAATGTAGGCAACAAAAATAATTAAAACTGGAAGGGCTATATACATTGTGATCTAGTCATACAATGAATTCATGCAGTCATAAAAAATTAAGCCCAAATTTCAAAGCTCAAAAAAAAATTATGAAAACAGTAAAATTAAGTTGGCAAAAAACCAAAAATGCATCACTTTGTTCTTTAGGTTAGCCTTAAACATCACTCCTAAAAGACACCTTCTTTCCATAGCCTTCTCTACTAGAGATCTTTTTACAATGGTTGTTTAAAGTTAACAATGTCTTCAAGCTACAGATTCCAAAAATATACTACATCTAAACACAGGCATAATTTTATAAACTTTTCATAAATACTGCGTAAAAATGTAATTTTCAAGAAAAAATATGGAAATATTCTGCATGAAATTTCAAGTATGTTTTCACTGTACTAAGCAAAAATTGTATACAAGGTCCTTTGTTCTCTACTAACCACAAAATAAATGGTTCTCCAAGTCCCCTTGGAAAGCAGGAGCAATTCTAGTGAAATACAGTTATGCAAAAAGGAAAAAAAAAATATTGACTTGCTTGATTTAATGCTTATTTAGTGCCCTGTGATTTGTGAACTTCTCCACAGTCCTTATAGTTACATGGACCTGTAACTATAAGGCTGTGACCATCCTTATGTAAAATAAATATTTTACGATTCTACACAGTATGTAGACATGAAACATCCCAAATAAAGTTATGGTTGTTTTTCTTTTTTAACATTTGCTCTTGTTTTCTAATGAGCCTAAATTTGTTCTGCCTTGTCAGAAGCCAAAGGCAAAACTGTGTTCTCTTCTTCGCATTAACTTAAAATAATGATAAATAGATCTAAGTCAAATTTCTGTGACCTAGCTGAAAATCATGGGTAACGGAACACTTAGAACCTTCCCCCAGGATATCTGCCTCCTTATAAAAACACCATTTATTTTTATTTATATACAACATAACCTCAAATGTGGTAAGAATCACCACGTAAACTAGCATTATCCAACACACAGCAGAGGAATTGCCTGGAAGAGAAGATTGCTTTGCCACTCTGAGTTAGATACATTCATTTATTTAAAAGGATAACAAATGAAAGAGCAAGAAAATAATGTGCAGGTCTCTAAAAAAATCTAATTCTGAAGTTCCTACTGCTGAGAGTTTGGGATTCTGATTTTTTTCCCTCAGTGTGAAATACACAGAAACCAAATTAATGGAGACCATCCTAGAGAATCTGGTTACAGAGATTAAAAATAATTTATTTTTCAACAAGTCAAAAACTAAAAAGGGAATCTGAGTCTTTAGAGCCTTTTTCTACTAAGTTCCTTTTCAATACTTCCTTGAGTCAAAAATCCAAACTGTCATTTTGGTTGTGGACACAGAGAACGGTTCATGCATATTCCAAGTCTTCAATAAATATTTGTTAATTAAGTCGTTGGAAAAGAAACTACACCTATCATCTTTGCACTGCTTATGGGGTGTGAGAATCGGACATTCTGGGGTGAATCACTGAATGATTTATGTGGTGAATCAGATATATTTCAGTATAATGAAATAAAATTGAGACTGCTCATCCTTAATCAAGAAATTTAGAGATACGATTCTTTACTAATAAATCCTCTTAGAATCAAATGGAGTCAGTTATATTTTAAGAATAAAATTACTTAATAATTCGTGAGGTCTAGTGAGGTAGCTAAGTAATGATATTTATCATTAAGAGAAAAAAGTACTGGCTTGTGCTGTGATGTTATCTACCATATAGAGTCCTCCCCAGAGCAGGAAGAACAGTCCATGGAAAGTCACAGCTGGTTTCAATTACTAAGAAAACAATGCAGGAGAAGAAAGTGCAACATTTTACTACTTACTCACCTCCTTCCTCCATCTCCACTGCATCTCACAGGAAAAGAAAAAGGAGGTTCAGGGTTAGGGGAGGGAGGGCTTAGACAACTAGCCACAGGTACATTATCCAGAGCTTCTTACAACTCTAAAGCATGAAACGGGCAACAGAAGGAAAACTCGACTGTTCGGAAGAGTTAAGGGAGTGGTTCAGCAATGCGATTCACCACTTCCATTCACATTCCACTTCCCCGCACATGAGAGGACATAACAACGCTGGTTTCTATGCTAAGACCAAGTATAAATCACCTGTATATTGTTTTATTAGTGCTTAATGACATTTTCATAACATAATCCTACTTCCTTAGCATTCTGGAATACAATCCTGTATCTCTCATACTTTCACAAGTACCTGACAACAAAATATGTGTCACCAGAAAACAACAGTCTGTTCATTTTCAAAGATGTTTCAGACACTCAATAATCATTCCAGATACTCTAGTGCTTCATTATTCACTATGTCCTTTTCAGTTCTCCTTCTTCATATGCCACTGAATTTTTTTTCAGGTCTCATAATATGCACTACTGAAAGGGGACTGAAGAGCAAACTAGGGAAAAAAGACTATAAGAAAGCATCTAGCTCTTATAATGATGCTTTAGTCAAAATGAATTTGGGAATGAAATTGCTAAAGGATATCAGTGACCTTGAATCATCATACAAAATGGAAGAAGTCTCTAACGATTAAAGAGGAGAAATGGAGTCCTAATTGTTGAAAAGAGAAAGGCAGATCCCCAACTACAGAAATATAGAAGGAGAAAGGTTTGGTTACAATTCTGCACAACAATATCGAGCAGGGCAAAAAGAGAGTATTTACAGATAGCCAACAGTCACATGAAAAGATGCTCAACATGGCTAATTATTAGAGAAATGCAAATCAAAACTACAATGAGATATCACCTCACACCAGTTAGAATGGCCATCATTAAAAAGTCAACAAATAACAAATGCTGAAGAGGGAGTGGAGAAAAGGGAACCCTTCTACACTATTGGTGGGAGTGTAAGTTGGTGCAACCACTATGGAAAACAGCACGGAGGTTTCCTCAGAAAACTAAAAATAGAACTACCGTATGAACCAGCAATCCCACTACTGGGCATATATCTGGACAAAACTATAATTCAAAAAGATACATGCACCCCACTGTTCACAGCAGCACTATTCACAATAGCCAAGACATGGAAACAACCTAAATGTCCATTGACAGATGAATGGATAAAGATGTGGTGCATATACACAATGGAATACTACTCAGCCATAAAAAAAGAATGAAATGCCATTTGCAGCAACATGGATGCAACTAGAGATTATCATACTAACTGAAGTAAGTCAGAAAGACGAATACCATGTGATACCACTTATATGTGGAATCTAAAATGACACAAATGAACTCATCTACAAAACAGAAACAGACTCACAGACATAGAGAACAGACTTGTTGTTGCCAAGGGTGGGGGGAGGGAGGAATGGAGCAGGAGTTTGGGGTTAGCAGATGCAAACTATTATATATAGAACAGATAAACAACAAGGTCCTACCGTATAGCACAGTAAGCTATATTCAGTATCCTGTGATAAACCATAATGGAAAAGAATATGAAAAAGAATATTTATATGTATAAATGAATTACTTTGCTGTATAGCAGAAATTAACACATTATAAATCAACTATATTTCAATAAAAAATTAAAATAAAAAACAAACAAAAACCAAAAAGAGAGTATTTAACAGAAGCAGACAGAGATTCACTGAGATTAAACTATGCTGGCCTGAGCCATCATTTATTCTTTGAGTTACAGGACTAGTAGATGAGATGAATATTAGAAATAGGGATGTCTGGACTGTAACAAAGCATCTACCAAATTGTCTTCCGATAGGCTATGGCAGGGTTTTTAACCTCTGCATTATTGACATTTTGAGCCAAATAATTGTTGTAGGGGGCTCTCTGGTGCACTGTAGGATGTTTAGTAGCAAGTCTGGCCTCTAACAACTAGATGCCGCAGCATCCACCAGTTGTGATGACCAAAAATAGCACTCCAGATATGCCAGATTTTTTGCTGGAAGGCAAAATCACCCTTGATTAAGACGCACTGATTTATGGCAAGATGGAGAAATACAAGATACGTAACAGTGGTTTCTGAG
This sequence comes from Lipotes vexillifer, assembly GCF_000442215.2. Classification (NCBI taxonomy): domain Eukaryota; kingdom Metazoa; phylum Chordata; class Mammalia; order Artiodactyla; family Lipotidae; genus Lipotes; species Lipotes vexillifer. The sequence continues at coordinate 4,933,142 of NW_006774670.1, forward strand.
ATTCATAACTAATTGAAAAGCTCTTCAGAAGAAACTGAAAAGCTGTATCCAGGATGCTGATATTCAATCATGTCAATTTTGAAAAAGGTTTCTTTACATGTCCCTTAATACTAAACAATTTTACTAATGATTCAGAAAGAAATACACAGATAGGTTTATCAAATCTGCAGAAGATATGAAATCAGATGATATAAAAAATAAGTGGATGAGGGGCATCCAAACAACTACAGGATTCTTTCACACTGAAGCTTTGTGCAACCTTAGACTGAAAATTGATTCTTTGAGAGTAAGTTTTCTTAAAGCAAGTCAGCCCTAATATTAGGTAGTTTTGAAGATCAAATGAGACAGATAGGAAATATAAGCCATATAATAATGTTATTCCACTCCATGAAGTCAGTATAAAAGTGTTTTGAAAAAAATTTATAATAGTATACAAGACAAAATTTATGTTAACATTATTAAGGTCGAATTCTCCCTGCCTTTCACATGGACACAGAGGTTTCAAGTAAAGTAAGAGATTCCTACACAGATGATACTGTAATTAAGAAAATACAAGGTATGATACAATACTAGGTAGTATTAATCTGGTGTAAGTAAATCTGTGAAAGTTTATAAATTGAATTTTTTAAAGTAGATTTTCCTCTTTCTGTAAGTTAGAAAGTAGTGAATAATGCACATGAAATAGCACTACTGATTTCCAAACTTCACATTATTCTCCTTTCTAGTATACACAGTACCTAAATCTCCATGTTAAGTCCTACCAAAACCTTTGACGTTTATCTCAAATTTCTCTCTCTCCCAGGAAATGTTTCCTGAACTTCCAAAATAAAAGTTACCTCTCTCATGCCCAAATATCCTTGGAAGATATTTTTATCACTGTTGATTGTTTCCTTGTATTACAATTTTTATGTAAAAGGCTTATCTCCCCAGTAGAGTTTAAGCCCTTGAAGACAGGGCTGAACTTTATTCTCTTATCTATTTCATAGATTGTCCAGTATGCTGTTGGGCACAAACAGTGAACAATCACGTTTGTTAAATAAATAAATCAGTGAGAATTTAATATTGTTAAATGAAACTATTCAAATGTAAAATTAAAAAAAAGAAGAAGATGACAGAATCAGAATACAAAACCCTGGAAGCTAACAAGATAAAAACGTAAGAGTTTCAGAAAAAAATTTTCAGAAAAAAAATTTCATAAGGATAAACATAAAGTCCCTTTTCTGGACCTGAGAAGCACAAAGTGGAACCCCCTTCTATTCTCCATAATATAGGTGAATAAACTACACCCTTAAAACAAATGCCACTTAACCTCAAGAAATTCTATTCTCTTTTAAGTGATAATATTCTTCATTGTGAATTGTCCACTTATTGATGGTTCAATATGTTCTATTACAATGAAGCATAAACAAGTATGTTCACATCAATAATCCAATATCCAAAATAAGAGTATGAGAAAAATTAAATGCATACTATTAAAATTTACTATGCAGAAGTTTAAAAGAATGAGATAGGAATCTTTCTGTATTGAAAGAGAGAGAGGCTGAGGGGTGGGGAGGGAGGGAGGGGAGAAAAGGAGAGAAGGAAGGAGGAAGGGAAGGAGACATTAAGTTATGAAAAAGCAAGCTGCAGAAATGTTACAAGATGCCACTCTCAAATACGTGTATATATGTAAATATATATGTGTGTATATATATATTTTTTAAATTTATATAGCTATGTAGTGCAAAAGGGATGGATGAAGGAATGGAACATTTTTTATCTGAATTGTTTCTTTTTCAGTGAGAATGTGTTACTTAGGTAATTCTAAATAATATTAATCTAAATACTCATCCTCAAAAATCTAAACTTAGTTTCTTTTATAGTCTTATAAAGACTATAAATATTAATAGTATTATTAATTTTTTAATATTGATTTTAAATCCATATTAATTTTTGAACAAGTATAATGAAAGAAATATAATACACAGTTCTTAGGTTTCCTCTCACTTCAAGGAAATTCTCTGTCTCAGTCACACTGGGTTTCCCTGAAAATATCTAAGAGTTCTCTATCCTATACAGAAATCTATTCCTATTTATCTGGTACACAAAGTGATATGTCACTAAAAATTAGCACACACATTCCCCAATAATATTTTCTGCTGCTATTTTCCCGAGTCACAGGTCACTGATATTATATGGTAACCTGGAGAACACCACATTCCCAATTTTTTCCCACTTAATATCCCCAAAATAATTATAACTTCAAGAACACTATCAGCCTATGGGATTACATGCTCAATAAAAATTACCAGTCATAACAACCCACAGAATGGGAGAAACTATTTGTAAATGAAGCAACGAACAAGGGATTAATCTCCAAAATATACAAACAGCTCCTGTTTGTACATTTTTTAATACAATATAAAAAAAAAAACCAAACAACTCAATCAGAACATCGGCAGAAGATCTAAATAGACATTTCTCCAAAGAAGACATAAAGAGGGCCAAAAATCACATGAAAAGATGCTCAACATCACTAATTACTAGAGGAATGCAAATCCAAATGACAATGAGGTACCACCTCACACCAGTCAGAATGGCCATCATTAAAAAGTCTACAGGGCTTCCCTGGTGGCACAGTGGTTGAGAGTCCGCCTGCCGATGCAGGGGACATGGGTTTGTGCCCTGGTCCGGGAAGATCCCACATGCCGCAGAGCAGCTGGGCCCGTGAACCATGGCCACTGAGCCTGCGCGTCCATAGCCTGTGCTCCGCAACAGGAGGGGCGACAGCAGTGAGAGGCCCGCGTACCGCAAAAAAAAAAAAGTCTACAAATAACAAATGCTGAAGAGGGGGTAGAGAGATGGAGAGGGTGCGGAGAAAAGGGAACACTCTTGCACTGTTGGTGGGAATGTAAACTGGTACGACCATTATGGAGAACAGTAAGGAGGTTCCTTAAAAAATTACATATAAAACTACCATATTATCTGGCAATCCCACTCCTGGGCATATATCTGGAGAAAACCATAATTTGAAAAGATACATGCACCCCAATGTTCACTGCAGCATTATTTACAATAGCCAAGACATGGAAGCAACCTAAATGTCCACTGACAGAGGAGTGGATAAAAAGATGTGGTACATATGTATGATGGAATACTATGCAGCCATAAAAAAGAATGAAATAATGCCATTTGCCACAACACAGATGGACCCAGAGACCGTCATACTGAGTGAAGTAAGTCAGACAAAGACAAATATCACATGATATTGCTTATATGTGGAATCCAAAAAAATGGTACAGATGAACTTATTTACAAAACAGAAAGAGAGTCACAGATGTAGAAAACAAATTTATGGTTACCCAGGGGGGAAGTGGGGAGGGGATAAATTGGGAGATTGGGATTGACATATACATACTACTATGTATAAAAGAGGTAACTAATAAGGACCTACTGTATAGCACAGGGAACTCGACTCAATACTCTGTTATGACCTGTATGGGAAAAGAATCTAAAAATGAGTGGAGATATATATATATATGAGCATATATTCACTTTGCTGTACACGTGAAACTAACACAACACTGTAAATCAACAATACACCAATAAAAAAATTTTTTTAATTTACCCATCATAAACAATTCTCAAGACTGAGAAAACCCCCACCATTTTCAACCAAACACAAGCAGCCCCTGATGAAACTGCATAATAAAAGGTCATCTGTGTCAAACAAAACTCAAGGTCTCTCACTTCATTAAACAACTAAAAGTAAACATATTTACCCAGTACAACAAGTATTTGGATTTTTACCAACCTACAAGAACATTTTACTACAGTCAATGGTTAGCTATGAAGATATGTATAAGCAACTTTTTTCCTTTTCCTGTAATATGGGAAACTAATGTAGTTAAAGTACTTTAAAAATCAATAAGGGGATGGGCTTCCCTGGTGGCGCAGTGGTTGGGAGTCCGCCTGCCGATGCAGGGGACGCGGGTTCGTGCCCCGGTCCGGGAAGATCCCACGTGCCGCGGAGCGGCTGGGCCTGTGAGCCATGGCCGCTGAGCCTGCACGTCCGGAGCCTGTGCTCCACAATGGGAGAGGCCACAGCAGTGAGAGGCCCGCGTACAGCAAAAAAAAAAAAAAAAAAAATCAATAAGGGACTTCCCTGGTAGTCCAGTGGTTAAGACTTCGCCTTCCAATGCAGGGGGGTGCAGGTTCGATCCCTGGTCAGGGAGCTAAGATCTCGCATGCCTCGCGGTCAAAAAACCAAAACATAAAAACAGAAGCAATACTGTAACAAATCCAATAAAGACTTTAAAAATAGTCCGCATCAAAAAAAATCTTTAAAAAAATCAATACATAATAGAAGACAAATTTAATCAAAGTGATGATGAAAAGTGTGTCATGGAGCTAAATGATAAGCCTAAAGATCTGTATAATAATATAGCCTAAAGAATTGTGTAATAGTACAAACAAAAGCACCTGAAGTAGGTTAAGTAGGTTATATTCTTTTCTTAACCTTTTTTAAAATTAATTTTTATTGGAGTATAGTTGCTTAGTAGGTTATTTTCTAAAGTAAGGTTATTTCCAAGACTTCCTTGGTGGTCCAGTGGGTAAGACTCTGCACTCCCAACACAGGGGGCCCAGGTTCAATCCCTGGTCGGAGAACTAGATCCCACATGCATGCCACAACTAAGAAGTCCACAGGCCATAACTAAGAGCCCATATGGAGCAACTAAGACCCAGTACAGCCAAAGTAAATAAATAAATAAATATTTAAAAATAAATAAAGGTTATTTCCTAAGTATGTTTCTCATTGTTTATAAATCACTGTGCAACAGGAATAAAATGCAAGCCACATTTTTAAAAAGGAAAAAGAGATGAAATTAATTTTAATAATATATTTCACTTATCCCAACATATTCAGATTATTATTTCAACATGTAATCAATGCTAAAAAATTACCAATAAGACAATTTATCCTTTTTTTGGTAGTAAGTCTTTGAAATCTATACTTCACAAGTAAAACATTCTGAATTTGGGCTAATCATATTTCAAGTGCTCAATAGCCACATGTAGTAGTTCCCATACTGGACAAAGAACATCTATAACATAAGTGGGTCAAATACAATTTCTAAAGCACAGTTATAAAATCAAAAAAAGCCCTAAGTATCTAAGCAAAGCAAATGTCTTTAGCATAATCTTAAAGGCAGATGTAGGTATACGATCAGGTCAAAATATAATAACAACAGTTAATACTTACTGAACATTTCAGTAATGTGCCAGACACTATTTTAATTGCTTTTCAAGCATTATCTCATTTGATCAAGCACAAAGGCCTCTGATGTAGGTACTAGTAATACCCTATTTTACAAACAAGGAAACTAAGACACAGGGAAGGTAAATGAAGGTTTAACCCAGGCAGGAGGTTCTACTCAAGAGCTCATGTTCTTAAACACTACACATGCTATGCTGTAAGGAAAAAAAAAAGTTGGTTTATAAAAGATAAAATATGGAATAGTAAAGAAAATTGTTTCTTTTGGAATTAACAGGTTTTTAAAACTGAATCATATCATATAATCCTTTTCCACAAGAAGCTCCAAACTCCAAAAAAAAAAAAAAAAAGTACAATTTTATTACCACAAATATTTTATTTAACCTTATACTGATAAATTGTTGTGGGGTTTTTTTTGGCCACATGGCATGTGGGATCTTAGTTCCCTGACCAAGGATCGAACCCATGCCCCCAGAATTGGAAGCATGAAGTCTTAACTACTGGACCGCCAGGCAAGTCCCAATATACTGATAAATATTTATTTCTACAATATGAATACTTATTCATAACCAGCATTGAAAATTTGTATGTAGTTTTAGCTTAAAAAATAAGAATAAAAGAATTATTTTATGGTCAAGAAATTTCTAGTTAGTTTATTAATTTCAAGAAGCTGCACTTTTTTTTTGAAACTCATTATATTTCTGATTTTATTATGTTAATTTTATTGCAGACTTCTTTTTAACCATCTCATTCTCTTTTATGATGGGAAGGAAAAGGGCTCTTCTCCCATTCACCTATCATTGCAAGGCATAAAAAAGTATGAGAAGATAAAACAGGCAAAAAAACAGCTAACTTCTCTCCTGTATCTCAAATCCAGGAAAAAGCAGAATACTTATGTAATACTGAACATCATATGAGATAGATATACTGCACCCCAAGATTTTTTGCTAAGATGACAACATTCACTTTCACATATACATACCCTTGGCAGGGTGATATAAATACTGACTAATGGTCATAAAAATTTCATTTAAGATGATAGTTATCTTTTCAGAAAATAACATTCGAAAATACCTGGTCTGAAATAAACAGTCCCGTGTTAAAGAAAACCTGTGATCAGAGCTTAAATTGTTTGACCCTTCTGTGTACCTAAAATCACAAGATAACGATAGCCTTGATCCACAGTTGAAGGCCATCGCTGTCTGCACACTAACTGACGTTTTCAGGGTGTCACTGGAAAGCCTGATCACACCACCTTCGGTTACATAATAAACCTATCACCATACTGGTTTTAGTATCCCTCCCACATATTCAAAACTTGACAAAGGTGGCCAGATGTAAGAGGGAGCCTTTTAATGGAAGAGCACATTTGCACAACGTGCCTGAACAGATATTTAGCAACAGAACAGAAAGGTTCAAGAGTCAATCTGCCACAGGCCATAATGAAGAAATTTATCTCAGCTTACAAAAAATTTTACAGGAAATATGTTCATGTCACTTAGATTTTCTCTTTGGTCATTTGAACAACTTTATCAAATATGTAAATGTTTCAGAGAGCCTACAAAGCTTCATCTGTGGGCTTCTCTCATTTTTATTTTTTCCTTTTGACAGCCTGTTATTTATATGTTTCAGGCACTGGGTCTGGCCCTTTCATATGCATCATCCCATTAAGTTTTCCCAACTAGCCTATTCAATTAGTGTTTCTGCTTTACAGAAAGGGAGACAGACTCACTGCCCTTTAGCCCAGTCACACAACTGTAAGATGGGAACTAAGGATGTACCCTCCAGGCAGGGCTTCTGACCTTCCAGTCCCAGCTTCCTTCTACAACACAAGGACTTCTTTCCTGTTTCATTCCCTCCTTACTGACCAATTTATCTACCATGAGTACCTTCATACTCTCAAGTAACAGCCCATACATGTAAGCAAATTCCAATAACATTAAAACATTAAAGGTGGGGATTCCCTGGTGGCTCAGTGGTTAAGAATCAGCAGGGGACACAGGTTTGAGCCCTGGTTCAGGAAGATCCCACATGCCGCGGAGCAACTAAGCCTGTGCGCCACAACTACTGAGCCTGTGCTCTAGAGCCCGCGAGCCAAAACTATTGAGCCCACGCCCCACAACTACTGACGCCGCGCGCCTAGAGCCCATGCTTCGCAACGAGAGAAGCAACTGCAATGAGAAGCCAGCATACCGCAACAAAGAGTAGCCCCCGCTCGCCGCAACTAGAGAAAGCCCGCATGTAGCAACAAAGACCCAACGCAGTCAAAAATAAATAAAATAAATTTTTAAAAATTATATTAAAAAAACTATTAAAGGTGAATTGTATGGTATGTGAATTATATCTCAATAAAGCTGATGTTAAAATATAAAAAAAATTTACATGTAAGCATGCTAATAACATCAGCTCTCTAATTATCCTAATAGTAAACCATAGATAGCATGGCTGAATGAAGCCCATAGGTAATCCAAAAACCTAACCTATAACTCATCTCCCAAAATGTTTATAGATCAGTCCCTAACTATTGCTAACTTTTAAGACTCTCATTACTTCACTCGTAGATTACATAAATGCCTCAGCCTCCCCAATTATGATTTTTCTATTCTCCTTCCCACCTTAAATACTAGCAATCACTCTTAAATACTAGCAATCACTCTTAAATACTATTTTCATCATTCTATAACTGTTCAAAAACTTTAATGGTTCCCTCTTCCCTGCTATGTGGAATTCCTCTGCCTAGCTTTCAAGATCTTCCCTAAACTGGCTTCATTACCTCTCATTATTCCTCATCATGTGGGCAAGCAATCTCTTCAGTGTTCTGCAAATACACGAAGCCTTGTGCTGGATGTTGTGCTTTAAATAATCCCATCTTATTAACCAGACATGTTCTTTCCCTCCATCACGGGCTCATCCATCAAGGGTTAGATCAAATCTTACCCTCTCCATGAAGCCCTCTCCCTGACTATTGTATATTGCAGCCTCAGGCAATTCCTATAGTACTTAGGAGTCTTTAATCATCTTTGTATCCCAGCACCTAGTATCTAAGACAGAAAAGACAATCAATAAATGTCTGTTGGATGTAAGTTGTAACATGCTGTGTCAAAATAATTGTGGTTTTTACCCTGTCTCTTCAAACCAGGTGTATTCACTTCACTAGCAGTACAAGTAGCAGAGTGCTAAAAATAATGGTGTCAGAGGTTTTCCTTAAGATGAACAAACTAATGAGGTATCAGATGCTCTCATGGCCCCTTTAAGCATTTCTATATAGGAACTGATAAAACAGGTTCTGTGAATTTGAAGATGGTCTCCTCTAGGAGTTAAAAATGCTAAAATCTAAATGAGTTTATAATGAACCCATCTAAGTGTTTTTTCCTAAGATGACAATATAATTCAGGGTTCCTCACCAAAAAAGAATACTATCTATGAAACAATTATACTATGATATCTTAAGATTAGTATACATTTATAAATGTCTTATTTTTTGACCACTCAAAACAGCTCAAATAAATATAAATACAATAACAATCATTTTTTTTAAAAGCCAATGCTAAAATCTTTTGTGTCACCAGAGAATATAAGGAATTTAGGTCACATCTGTGCTAGATTATAAAGCACAAATATGAATAGTCATTATACACTTAGATTGTTATGACTTTAACACCCAAGATAAAAAAACTTACATTAAAAACTTTTAAAACAACCCAATAATATTTGAATATATGATTCAAGACAGAGCTTCAACATATATGCTTCAATATACAGCACTTTAAAAAAATTCTAAGAACCAATTCCCCTGTAATTGGCCCTTAACTCACAGAAAATGCCAAAGATAATCACAAACTTCCTCTGGTAAATATAATTCAACAAACCAAAAAATGCAACAGAAATTCAGTTCAAAGTGAAGGAGGTACATTTAGATACCAACGAGAAGCTCAAGAACATAACACACACTGCGCTTTTTTCTAAAACAATAAACATATTTGGTACCCTTACCTGTTTCTGAAATGTATGTAACAGGATCCTGGTATCGAATTTTAGCAGGCTTAGAAGACAGTGGCAATTTTTCTGGTCGCTTTTTGGAGTTTTTTACCTGCACTGTCTCCTCTGATTCTGAATCTAAATGAGAGGAAATTTAAAACTTTGAAAAATAGTATAATATAGTGTGTTTTTAAAGTGGGTTTTTTTGTTTTGTTTGTTTTTTGGCTGTGCCATGCAACTTTCGGGATCTTAGTTCTCCGACCAGGGATCAAACCTGGGCCCACAGCAGTAAAAGCACCAAGTCCTAACCACTGGACCACCACGGAATTCCCTTAGAGCGGTTATTATTAACCAATTCCTCAAGACCCTTTTCAAGGCAAATCTCTTTTATAAATTCTCATAGGTTGCCTTCTATCCAGTGTTAAGCCTTTGTATTACTTTTCTGTTGCTGCTGTGACAAATCACCACAAACTTAGTGGCTTAAAACAACGCAAATGGGGAATTCGCTGACGGTCCAGTGGTTAGGACTCCGTGCTTCCACTGCAGGGGTCACAGGTTCTATCCCTGGTCAGGGAACTAAGAGCTCGCATGCCGCATGAAGCAGCCTAAAAAAACAACAAACCAACACAAATGTATTATCTCAGAGTTCTGGAAGTTGGAAATCCAATTTGGGTCTCACTGGACTAAAATCAAGCATCAGGATGACTGTGATCCTTTCTGGATACTATAGGGAAGAATCCATTTCCTCACCTTTCTAGTTTCTAGTGACTGCTAGCACTCCTTAGCTCATGGCCCCCACTTCCTCCATCTTCAAAGCCTGCAACATTAGGCAAAGTCCTTCTCATGCTGCCATCTCTCTAACTCTCTAACCTCCTTCCACAGTCAATCTCTCTCTAAATCTCTTCTTCTGCCTTCATCTTCTTTGTGACCACACTGGGCTCATCCAGATAATCTCCCTACTTTAAGGTCATCTGATTATCAACCTTAATGTCACCTACAATTTTAATTCCCTTTTGCCACGTAACCTAACATATACAAAGATGTGTGGACATCTTTGGGGGCCATTATTCTGTCTACCACAATCTAATCACCCAGAGCACTTAAATATAAATCAAGACAAAGTATAAATACCTAGTATACATCTGGTACACAACAGAGGAGTTTCAGAAACTTTAGTGTCCTTCCTCTTCCTCTCACCATGCATTTTTAAATCCTGTCTCATACTGTTCTAAAATGTATCAATTAAATTTCCACTTTCCCAAAAGATGGAAACTCCTGAGAAATGGTGATATGTACTTATTTCAAATTCTTTACAATTCTATACAGCAGTAAAAGATGATAAACACTCAAGTACTTTTAGAAAATGAGTCAGAATCTTTGCTACCACTGTCAAAATCCTAACAATCTATAAATGCTTCCTTAGGTTACATTTCTAATTTTAAGAATTCATACCAAATAGATCTTCTCCAAAAAAAGCAAAACCTAAAACTTCCTGAGTTCTACCATTATTTTAACATATCATAAAAGGCATGCATAAAAGTGTATGTTCCCTATCTTCAAAGTACAGTTGATCCTTGAACATGGGTTTGAATTGCACATGTCTACTTATACACAGATTTTTTTCAATACGTTGGAAAAAATTTTGGAGATTTGCAACAATTTGAAAAAAGAGACAAACCACGTAGCCTAGAAATATCGAAAAAGTTAAGAAAAAAGTATGTTATGAATGCATAAAATATATGTAGATACTAGTCTATCCCTACATAGGTATAAGGTGATCTTTAATATAAAATTAATGTGTTAGTTTTCTGTTTTGTAACTTTGCTTTCAAAGAATTACATTACAGTATGCCTCTCTGTAACTGGAGAAACTGCATATCAGCCTATCTATCATCACAGGTGAGTTTTTTTTAATGTAACAATGTTTCCAATACTGTATTATGAATATGAATGTAATACTGTATGCCAAAATTTTATAACAGATTCATTCATTAGTGCATAGGCTAGGCTATCATGAAGCAACTGTATCAACAACACTAGGCTACCATAAAGCAATCATACTGCTGCTTCTTCATTATCAATGCATGAATCGTTATATCTGTAAATAAATACGAACTTCCTTTTCACATTATCTTTTCATTTGTGATGTCTAGCATTAGTAATACATATAACATCTACAGTCTTTTGTATCATATTAGACAATGTTGATGTAGGTACTAAGAGATGATTCATCTCGTAAACAGATGACATAAACTTACAGTATCAATAAATACAGTCCAGTACTGTAAAGGTATTTTCTCTGCCTTAAGATTCTCTTAATAACACTTTCTTTTCTCTAGCTTACTTATTGTAAGAATATAGTAAAAATATATATATAACATACAAAATATGTATTAATTGACTTTTTATGTTATTGACAAGGCTTCTGATCAGCAGTAGGCTATTAGTACTTAAGTTTTGCGGGGAGTCAAAAGTTATATGCAGATTTTCAACAACAAGGGGGGTTGAAGCCCCAACCCTTGCATTATTCAAGGGTCAACTGTATATTCAGTTTTTAAATTGTGTTTGTTCCTTTTTAACTGCAACAAAAAAGGACCAGATCAAAAGCATAAAAATTATATTTTAGATCTTTGTTTCTAAAGCAACATTTTATGGCACTATTTTTCAAATTCAGTTTCTAAGAACCTCAGCTGAAAGAGAAGTTAATTATGAATATTTTAAAAAATAAACATACCATATTCAAAGTAAGTTTCAGACATGCTGTATATACTATCTCCCCTCCCGAACAAAACTTTAATATATTAACATATTTCAGCTCTGATAAATTCTGTAGTATAATAAAGTTGTTTTCAACTTTACTTGAACATAGAACCCTCTTCTCATCATAGAGAGCTGTGTGTCTCAGAACGTCAGTCTGGAAAACTGTTCTAACAGATATAAAATAGTTTTTAAACTTGAAAGCTCCTCAAAAGAAATATTACCTGAATCATAGATGATCCTCTTTTTCTTGTTTGGTTGCTTCTGCTTGAAGTCATCTTCTTTACAAGAACGATTTACCTATAAACATCATAGTATAATTAGAACACAGAGAAGCCCATATAACTTAGCTGTTTTTTCCTCATTAGACTTGGGCTCAATAGTTCACAACTAGAGGAATGCTGCCCCCCCAGGAAACATTTCTGCTTGTCATAACTGGGGTGAGGGTGTTACTGGCATATAGTGGGTAGACGAGGGATACTACTAAACATCTTGCAATGCACAGGACAGTCCTCCACAACAAAGAATTATCCTGCCCCAAATGTCAGTAATGCCTGAATTAGGCTAAAGAACAGGCCAGACCCATCATCAAAAAGAAAAGAGATAACAAATGCTGGTGTGGGTGTGGAGAAAAGGGAACCCTTGTGCATCGTTGGTGGGACTGTAATCAGTGCAGCCACTATAGAAAACAGTATGGAGGCTCCTCAAAAAATTTAAAATAGAACTACCTACCATACGACCCAGCAATTCCACTTCTGAGAATATAACCAAAGGAAACAAAACACTAACTTGAAAAGGTATCTGCACCCACATGTGGTAATTACTGTGGTAATCATTTCATAATATATGTAAGTCAAACCATCATGCTGTACACCTCAAACTTATACAGTGGTGTATGTCAATTATTTCTCAATAAAACTTGGGGCGGGGAGAGGAGCAGGGGAGAGAATAAGCCGGATAATAATTGCATCAGATGGCAAAGGCAGGATTGTAGAAAAGGCTATATTATTATTCATTTCCACTTTCAACACTAACCTATGCATAACAAAGAGTAAAAGGATATCAGATATTACAAGGCAAGTGCTTCCTGAAAATGAAAAATTGAGACAGAAATAAAAGCTAAGGAGTTGTGGGCCTATCACTACTCACTGCCTGGTGGAAAACTAAATAAAACCAAGGCAAAGGGTATTAATATTTATATTTTTTAGTTATATACACATTTCTAACATATTCATAAGGTATTACTAATATTTTGTAGTTATACATCACATTTCTAACACATTCAAATTTTCCCCCAAAAAATCAAGAAAGCAGACAGCAAAAAAACTGACTATAATCAATTACAAGGTAGAAATATGTTTCTATCCATTATAATAAAACTTCAAAAACTTAAGCACAAAAAAAAAAAAAAAAAACTTAAGCACAATCAACTAGCTTGGAAGAAAATGAGATGAATAAACCACTGTAATTCAAATACACCACCAGACTAGAGGACAGGGTTAGAAACAATGACAACAATTCAGAAGTGAGAGAAAGGGGTATCCCAGGAGGGAGAGAGCCACAGAAGGGGTGTTCCAAATTCTGTCAATAAACTCAGCCCAAATCTGCGGCTGTCTCCTGAACTATATATGCACAGAAAAACTCGAAGTGCCAGCTAAGGTTAAAAAAAATTGAACAAAGATTTCAGATGCTGCTCATAACAGAGTGGACAAGAGTTTGGAGTTTGAGTTCAGGCAAGTTAACTGCCTGCTAAACTAAAAGAATTAACACCCTTTGGAGGAAATAACAGAATCCAAAGTTCCTACATTGTAAAATTCACACTATGCAAGGTAAATCCAAAATAACCAGATGTACAAAGAAATAGGAAATGTGACCTGTGATGGTTACTTTTATCTGTCAACTTGACTGGGCCACAAGGTGCCCAGATATTTCATCAAACAAGATCAAACAGAATTTGCCTTGCTAGGTTTTAGACTTGCTTGGCACCTGTCACCCCTTCTTTCTTCTGATTTCTCCCTTTTGAAATGGGAATGTGCATTCTATGCTTGTCTTACTATTATATTTTGGAAGCACATACTTTGTCTGGTTTCACAGGTTCACAGCTGGAGAAGAATTTTGTCTCAGGATGCATCATACCTAAGTCTCACCCACATATGATTTAGATGATATTTAGATAAGCCTTTGGACTTCAGACTTTAGAACTGGTGATGCACTGAATTAAGACTTTGGGGGGCTTTAGAATGGAATAAATGTATTTTGCATGCAAAAAGGACATGAATTTTGGGGGACCATTGCAGAATATTATGGAATGAAAGCTTGTATCCCCCCAAAATTCATACATTGAATCCCTAACCCCCAGTATGGCTGTGTTTGGAGATGGAGTCTCTAAGGAGGTAATTAAGGTTAAATGAAGTCATAAGGGTAGAGCCCTGATCTGACAAGTTAGTGCCCTTATAAGAAGAGAAACCAGAGAACTCACGTGCATACACTCACTCACTCTGTCTCTCAACCTCTCTCCCCACGTGCTCACACCAAGGAAAGGTTATGTGAAGACTCAGCAAGAAGGGAGCCATCTGCAAACCAGAAAGAGAGTTCTCGAGAGAAACTGAATTGACTGGAACCTTAATCATAGACTTCTAGCTTCCAGAACTGTAAGAAAATAAATTCCTGTTGTTTTAAGTCAGGTAGTCTATGGTATTTTATGGTAGCCCAAACTGACTAATACATGACCCACAGACTCAAGATAAAAGGCACTAAACTGAGATGAATCCAGACGTTAGAATTAGTAGGCAATGCTAGAACTGAAAAATACAATACTTAAAACAAAATATTCACTGCATAGGCTTAATAGCAAATTGGAGATGACAGAAGAGTCAAAGAACTTGAGGATAGAAATAGAGAAATCATCCAATCTGAAATACAGAGAAAAAGAAGAATGAAAATGAATAAGCTGCAATGATCTGTGACGTAATTCCAAAATTCTTTTTTTTTACATATTTATTTATTTATTTTGGCTGCACCAGGTCTTAGCTGCGGCACACGGGATCTTTAGTTGCGGCGTGAGGACTTCTTAGTTACAGCATGCAAACTCTCAGTTGCGGCATGCAGGCAGGATCTAGTTCCCAGACCAGGGATTGACCCGGGCCCCCTGCACTGAGAGCATGGAGTCTCACCCACTGGACCACCAGGGAAGTCCCGTAATTCCAAAACTGTAATGTGTATATAATTGGAATCCCATAAGAAGAGGAGAGAGAATGAGGCAGAAATATATTTGAAGAAATAATGGCAAAAGTTCTCAAATTTGAAGAAAGATATAAATTTACAGAGTCAAGAAGCTCAGAAACCCTAAACAGTATAAACACAAGAAAATCACACACAGGTACACCATGGGCAAAGCTGAAACCCAAAGATAAAGAGAAAATCTTTTAAAGCAGCATGAGAAAAATAATACATTACATACAAGAGAATACAACATGACTGTTAACATCTCACCAGAAAAAATGGAGGCCAAAAAAAGAATGGGACATTTTTAAGTGCTGAAACAAACTGTCAATCCAAAACTCTATATCCAGCAAAAATATCCTTCAAGAATGAAGGCAAAATAAAGACATTTTTAGATAAACAAAAACTTACAGGATTCATTGCCAACAGACCTACTCTACAAGAAACGCTTAAAAAAATTCTTCAGGTTTTAAGAAAATGATATTAGATGGAAATTCAGATCTTCAATAAGAAATGAAAAGCACTAGAAGCAGCAAATACATAGTTAAGTATAAAAGATCAATTCTCCTTTTATTTATTTATTTTTTTGCAGAGCAGAAAACTGAGGTTTTTCTTTTAGTCTCACCTAAGAAATAAAAAAAATTATGTGTTTAAATTATAATTTATTGATTACTTTGATGGTTTGCTTATTTTAAATTATTATATGTATTTGTTTATAATTTTAATCTTACATATTTTTAAAATTTTGTTTAATTTTGTTTAGCTTATTAATTTAAGGTAACTTTTTATTGAGAAATAATTGACATGTAACATTATATTAGTTTCAGGTGTATAACATGAAGATTTGATATTTGTATATATTGCAAAATGATCATGATAAGTCATTAACATTCATCACCACACGTGATTACAAATCAATTTTCCTCTTAATTTCTTCAAAATAAGGTCAGTTTACAGCAATAATTATTACACTGAGTGTGGAGTATTAATATATGCCGATATAATACATATGCCAATTAGGGCATAAAGGATGGGGTGGTGGTAAACAGACCTGTAGAGTTGCAGAATTCTTACATTTTACACAAAGTGGAACAATATTAACTCAAATACACTACTGTAGTCATTGCCTGCTTTTCACAGTGACATTATATCTTAACTTCTCTGAGGCCCAAGGAGGACAGGAAAAAGAATAAAGCTTTCCTCCAAAGCCTTCCCTCACCAGAAGCCCAATACCATTCAGCTGGCACTCCTGTCTTTATGAGCAAATTTTGGTCTTAAAACACAAAGTTTTAACAACTAAAAAGGGTTCCACATCTAGTGAAGGAAAACACCAAGCTATGAATGCAGTAAGATATATTAACCAGAAATAAGTAATACCTTATTACTTTTCTTCTTCCTCTGCTAAATGAGTTGAAATCTATATTTACTCGAGGCTCCAAATATATCAAATCTCAGAACTGAGTTTATTTTATACAACTCAGTATTATATCTGGAAAACTGACCTTGATTTCCTTTATTCCTTTCTTCGCTTTTATAGTTTCTTCAGCAGACTTCGTTTTCTCATTCTTCTTTGCTGTTTCACTTACAACTTTCTTTCCACTTGGTATAACCCCAAAGAATTTTCGAATATCCTAGAAGCAAAAAAGGAGAATCATAAACAAACATCAACTGCACAAAATTCTAATTTCAATTGTAAAAAGGAACAACTCTCCACACACACTGGTTTACTCTCAGTAATTTCTTCATAATGAGATAGTTCCACGTGTGCAGCAGCATTCTTTCTATATGCAAAAGTTAACTGATAAAATTACCTCAGTTAAAAATAATGTGTCTGGGGACTTCCCTGGCGGTCCAGTGGTTAGGACTCCTCACTTTCACTGCTGAGGGCCCGGGTTCAATCCCTGGTTGGGTAACTCAGATCCCACAAGCCACGTGGTGTGCATCCCCCCACCCCCAAGAAAAAGATTAAAAAAATAATGTGCCTAATGAAAAGTAATATTAATTCTCAGAATCTGGCCAAAAACAGGGCAAAAATAAACAAAGGAAATTTTTCCTAACGACAGCACAACTACTAAAGAGGCAAGTAACAAGCATCTATTGATCATGCATGCACATACCCCATCATCGCAAGCATAGTAGGTGAAAAGACAAAGAGTTGAAGAACATAATCCTTGCCTATGGGATTTTGTTTTTAATATTTATTTGGTTACACTGGGTCTTAGTTGCAGCAGGCAGGCTCCTTCGTTGCACCTCCAGGGCTCCTTAGTTACGGCATGCATGTGGGATCTAGTTCCCTGACCAGGGATCGAACCCGAGCCCCCTGCACTGGAAGCACGGAGTCTTATCCACTGTGCCACCAGGGAAGTCCCACCTATGGGATTTATACTCCAGTTTGAGAGAAGAATAACTCTCAGAACCCTGATCATTTAAGACCTTAATAACTAAGAACCTTGAAATTATTTTCCTTTACATGATTTTTCTAAATTCTGAAGAAAAAATTTTGACTACAATACTTTCTTCAATTACTCTACCCCGTGTTAAACAACAGAATCAAATTAATCATACTGAAACACTTACAATGTAACTTACAATTAATATCACTCACCTTTCTTATCCTTCGCATACATATTCTTCCCTACCCTTTTAGATTTTAGCTTTGAAGAAACTGTGGTATAGAGAACAGGGAAAAGACCTTAGAATGAGAAACCTCCGGTATGAATCTCTGCTCTAGTGCTTTCTAGCTGGGTGACCCTGAGCAAGTTACTTTAATCTGTTTTCTCATCAGTAAAGTGAGACTAATACTCCCTATACTTTATGAGGATTAATCATGCATCTATCACAATATTGGCTCAGTAAAAACTTCCCTTCTCCCTCATTTATGAACTATTATCCCTTCATGTCACTGAAACATCTCCATTTACAGTTGTCTCTGCTTACAGGCAAGGGTATAAGGAACAAAGTATAGTGAGAATTTAGGATCTGAATTCCAAAGGATGGGCTCAAGAGCCTGTTGTATTGTTTTCCCTATTCCTATCCTTAATGGTCATAAGCCTGAGTCTTCAATTCTTTTTACCTGTTCCGATCCATCTCTATGTAGTGAGGAAAATGCCTGTTAAAAATACTTTACCAAGTGTAAGAAAGGTAACAACTTTTCTCCTAGATCCTGGCAGTAATTGTCAAACCCTTAAAATGTCAAAAATCCCAAACAAGTGTGTTATACAAAGACACACACACACACACACAGCTTTGTGGTTAAGGCAATAAAGAAAACAGATAAATGAGGTACACAGATATGTTAATTTTTGTTTGTTTGTTTGTTTTTGTTTTTCTTTTTTTTGCAGTAGGCAGGCCTCTCACTGTTGTGGCCTCTCCCGTTGCGGAGCACAGGCTGCGGACGCGCAGGCTCAGCGGCCATGGCTCACGGGCCCAGCCGCTCCGCAGCATGTGGGATCTTCCCGGACCTGCATCGGCAGGCGGACTCTCAAGCACCGCGCCACCAGGGAAGCCCAACATGTTAAATTTTTTTTGAAAGGTTACAGACTTCCCTAGTTTCATACCCTCTTTTGTAAATTTCTCAATATAAAAAAGTCACAAGGGGCTTCCCTGGTGGCGCAGTGGTTGAGAGTCCGCCTGCCGATGCAGGGGACACGGGTTCGTGCCCCGGTCCGGGAAGATCCCACATGCTGCGGAGCGGCTGGGCCCATGAGCCATGGCCGCTGAGCCTGCGCGTCCGCAGCCTGTGCTCTGCAGCAGGAGAGGCCACAACAGTGAGAGGCCCGAGTACCGCAAAAATATTAAAAAAAAAAAAAAAAAGTCACAAATCCATCTTAATAAAATCTAAGTCTAAAAAATACTGTTCGCATTCTCTAGTAGGTCTGTGTCTTTATTCCTGTCTTACCCCTAGGTCCTTCATGACATTGTGTTTTCTTAAATTCCATATATATGTTAGCATATGGTATTTGTCTTTCTCTTTCTGACTTACTTCACTCTGGATGACAGACTCTAGGTCTATCCAGCTCATTACAAATAGCTCAATTTTGTTTCTTTTTATGGCTGAGTAATATTCCATTGTATATATGTGCCACATCTTCTTTATCCATTCATCCAATGATGGACACTTAGGTTGTTTCCATCTCCAGGCTATTGTAAATAGAGCTGCAATGAACATTTTGGTGCATGACTCTTTTTGAATTATGGTTTTCTCAGGGTATATGGCCAGTAGTGGGATTGCTGGGACTTGAGGATATGGGGAGGGGGAAGGGTAAACTGTGACAAAGCAAGAGAGAGGCATGGACATATATACACTACCAAACATAAGGTAGATAGCTAGTGGGAAGCAGCCACATAGCACAGCGAGATCAGCTCGGTGCTCCGTAACCGCCTGGAGGGGTGGGATAGGGAGGGTGGGAGGGAGGGAGACTCAAGAGGGAAGAGATATGGGAACATATGTATATGTATAACTGATTCACTTTGTTATAAAGCAGAAACTAGCACACCATTGTAAAGCAATTATACTCCAATAAAGATGTAAAAAAATAAATAAATAATAAACCCTAAAAAAAAAAAATACTGTTTGCAGAATGGATACCTCTGTTATGAAACTGAGACATTTGTGTCAGGTGTTAAAGAAAAGTTAGAGGAATAAGAAAGCCAGAAAGCCACAGTCTTCCATATAATTTGCAAAGAATTGAGTTTGAGGCTAACAACTACTTACTTTATCGCTTCCGGAGGAAATGAGAGTTTCACATTGGAGTTTCACTTTTGAAATTACCAAGGGAGTCTTCATTCAAACAGTGGTGATTTTTTAAACACATACAAACACATACACACACACACACACACACACACACACACACACACACACAGCACACATGTACCACAGAAATATCAAAACTAAATATTAATAATCAGCTTAAAGTCAGTGGTGGTTTTCCATCTGTGTTGAAACCACAAATAATTTAAAAAGCAAGAGAAAGAAAACAAAATATAATTCAGGAAATGGAATTGTTGATAACGTTGAGCTCTCTGATTTTTATCTGTTTCATACTGCCAATCTTCAGCATTGTTGCCACCTTTCCTCAAGTAATTCTTCCTATTCACAACCCCTTTCTTTTCCTTTCCCTTTATGCTACCCTACTGTCCCACTCCCCATGCCCTTATACTCTGATGGCAGCTGAAAAATTAAATTACAGCATCCTGATCTAACTCAATATACATTAAAAATCTAAACTTTCGGAAAAGAATTTACATCAGAATGAAAGCGATTCTACTCACACCTTTTTAGGGATTATCTCCAGTGTGAGCAGCCATCTGCTGTATGAACATTTAAGAACCAAAGGTCACCAATTTGACTTTATAGTGTGACTTCACCTTACTCTTAATTAACATTCCCTGCCTGGTATTCCAGGTCTTCGAAGACTAGTGACTAATCGAACTCCCAAATAATGGATCTAGACATCACTTTTACCTGCAAAGAATAATTCTTGCTGAGTATATTAGTAAGGAACAAATTTTTAAGTTTACTTTTATAATCTTAGCAAAGGGAAGTCCTTCCAAGCAGAACATCAAGGCTTGAAACCACCCATAAAGAAAGACACATTTGACTGCATAAAAATAAAACAAAAGATGCCATAAACAAAGTTAAAATATAAGCAACTAACATGAAAAGATCTACAACATGTTATATATGAGGGCTCCTACAAATAAATAAAAAATAACCCAGTAGAAAAATGAGTAAAAGCTACCAGTAGACAAATTATAAAGAAATGCAAATAACCAACAAACATAACAAAAGATGCTCAACTTCACAAATAATAAACAGATAAATTGGAACTTGATTATATTTCCCTAAGCGTTAAAAGACTGATAATGCCCAGATATGTCAAAGTTGTGGGGAAACATGCTCACATACTACACTGCTAATAAAAGTAAAAATTGGGGGTGGGGAGAGGGGGAAGATGGCGGAAGAGTAAGACGCAGAGATCATCTTCTGACCCACAGATACATCAGAAATACATCTACATGTGGAACAACTACAGAACACCTACTGAACTCTGGCACAAGACCTCAGACCTCCCAAAAGGCAAGAAACTCCCCCACGTACCTGGGTAGGGCAAAAGTAAAAAGTATAAAAAGAGATAAAAGAATAGGGACGGAACCTGCACCAGTGGGAGGGAGCCGTAAAGGAGGAAAGGTTTCCACACACTAGAAGCCCCTTCCTTCATGGGCAGAGACTACGGGTGGCGGAGTGGGGGAGCTTCGGAGCCGCGGAGGGGAGCGCAGCCACAGGGGTGCGGAGGGCAAAGCTGGGAGACTCCCGCACAGAGGATCGGTGCCGACCAGCACTCAACAGCCCGAGAGGCTTGTCTGCTCACCCGCCAGGGCGGGCGTGGGCTGGGAGCTGAGGCTCGCGCTTCGGTTGGAGCGCAGAGAGAGGGCTGGTAGCGTGAACACAGCCTGAAGGGGTTAGTGCACCACGGCTAACGGGGAGGGAGTCCGGAAAAAAGTCTGGACCTGCTGAAGAGGCAAGAGACTTTTTCTTCCCTCTTTGTTTCCTGGTGCGCGGGGAGAGTGGATTAAGAGCGCTGCTTAAAGGAGCTCCAGAGACGGGCGCGAGCCGCGGCTAACAGCACGGACCCCAGAGACGGGCATGAGACGCTAAGGCTGCTGCTGCCGCCACGAAGAAGCCTCTGTGCGAGCACAGGTCACTCTCCGCACCTCCCCTCCCGGGAGCCTGTGCAGCCCGCCACTGCCAGGGTCCCGCGATCCAGGCACAACTTCCCCGGGAGAACGCACAGCGCGCCTCAGGCTGGGGCAACGTCACGCCGGCCTCTGCCGCCGCAGGCTCGCCCTGCACTCCGTACCCTTCCCTCCCCCCGGACGGAGTGAGCCAGAGTCCCCGAATCAGCGGCTCCTTTAACCCCGTCCTGTCTGAGCGAAGAACAGACGCCATCCAGCGACCTACACGCAGAGGCGGGGCCAAATCCAAAGCACTGCCAATCTTCAGCATTGTTGCCACCTTTCCTCAAGTAATTCTTCCTATTCACAACCCCTTTCTTTTCCTTTCCCTTTATGCTACCCTACTGTCCCACTCCCCATGCCCTTATACTCTGATGGCAGCTGAAAAATTAAATTACAGCATCCTGATCTAACTCAATATACATTAAAAATCTAAACTTTCGGAAAAGAATTTACATCAGAATGAAAGCGATTCTACTCACACCTTTTTAGGGATTATCTCCAGTGTGAGCAGCCATCTGCTGTATGAACATTTAAGAACCAAAGGTCACCAATTTGACTTTATAGTGTGACTTCACCTTACTCTTAATTAACATTCCCTGCCTGGTATTCCAGGTCTTCGAAGACTAGTGACTAATCGAACTCCCAAATAATGGATCTAGACATCACTTTTACCTGCAAAGAATAATTCTTGCTGAGTATATTAGTAAGGAACAAATTTTTAAGTTTACTTTTATAATCTTAGCAAAGGGAAGTCCTTCCAAGCAGAACATCAAGGCTTGAAACCACCCATAAAGAAAGACACATTTGACTGCATAAAAATAAAACAAAAGATGCCATAAACAAAGTTAAAATATAAGCAACTAACATGAAAAGATCTACAACATGTTATATATGAGGGCTCCTACAAATAAATAAAAAATAACCCAGTAGAAAAATGAGTAAAAGCTACCAGTAGACAAATTATAAAGAAATGCAAATAACCAACAAACATAACAAAAGATGCTCAACTTCACAAATAATAAACAGATAAATTGGAACTTGATTATATTTCCCTAAGCGTTAAAAGACTGATAATGCCCAGATATGTCAAAGTTGTGGGGAAACATGCTCACATACTACACTGCTAATAAAAGTAAAAATTGGGGGTGGGGAGAGGGGGAAGATGGCGGAAGAGTAAGACGCAGAGATCATCTTCTGACCCACAGATACATCAGAAATACATCTACATGTGGAACAACTACAGAACACCTACTGAACTCTGGCACAAGACCTCAGACCTCCCAAAAGGCAAGAAACTCCCCCACGTACCTGGGTAGGGCAAAAGTAAAAAGTATAAAAAGAGATAAAAGAATAGGGACGGAACCTGCACCAGTGGGAGGGAGCCGTAAAGGAGGAAAGGTTTCCACACACTAGAAGCCCCTTCCTTCATGGGCAGAGACTACGGGTGGCGGAGTGGGGGAGCTTCGGAGCCGCGGAGGGGAGCGCAGCCACAGGGGTGCGGAGGGCAAAGCTGGGAGACTCCCGCACAGAGGATCGGTGCCGACCAGCACTCAACAGCCCGAGAGGCTTGTCTGCTCACCCGCCAGGGCGGGCGTGGGCTGGGAGCTGAGGCTCGCGCTTCGGTTGGAGCGCAGAGAGAGGGCTGGTAGCGTGAACACAGCCTGAAGGGGTTAGTGCACCACGGCTAACGGGGAGGGAGTCCGGAAAAAAGTCTGGACCTGCTGAAGAGGCAAGAGACTTTTTCTTCCCTCTTTGTTTCCTGGTGCGCGGGGAGAGTGGATTAAGAGCGCTGCTTAAAGGAGCTCCAGAGACGGGCGCGAGCCGCGGCTAACAGCACGGACCCCAGAGACGGGCATGAGACGCTAAGGCTGCTGCTGCCGCCACGAAGAAGCCTCTGTGCGAGCACAGGTCACTCTCCGCACCTCCCCTCCCGGGAGCCTGTGCAGCCCGCCACTGCCAGGGTCCCGCGATCCAGGCACAACTTCCCCGGGAGAACGCACAGCGCGCCTCAGGCTGGGGCAACGTCACGCCGGCCTCTGCCGCCGCAGGCTCGCCCTGCACTCCGTACCCTTCCCTCCCCCCGGACGGAGTGAGCCAGAGTCCCCGAATCAGCGGCTCCTTTAACCCCGTCCTGTCTGAGCGAAGAACAGACGCCATCCAGCGACCTACACGCAGAGGCGGGGCCAAATCCAAAGCGGAGCCCCGGGAGCTGCGGGAACAAAGAAGAGAAAGGGAAATCTCTCCCAGCAGCCTCAGAAGCAGCGGATTTAAAGCTCCACAATCAGCTTGATGTACCCTGCATCTGTGTAATACCTGAATAGACAACGAATCATCCCAAATTGAGGAGGTGGACTTTGAGAGCAAGATTTATTATTTTTTCTCGGTTTCCTCTTTTTGCCAGTGTGTATGTGTATGCTTCTGTGTGAGATTTTGTCTGTATAGCTTTGCTTTCACCATTTGTCCTAGGGTTCCATCCGTCCGTTTTTTTTTTTACTTTAAAAAAAATTTTTTTTCTTAATAATTATTTTTTTATTTTAATTATTTTATTTTACCTTACTTTATTTTCTTTTATCCTCTTTCTTTCTTTCTTTATACTTTTTCTCCCTTTTATTCTGAGCCGTGTGGATGAAAGGCTCTTGGTGCTGCAGCCAGGAGTCACTGCTGTGCCTCTCAGGTGGGAGAGCCAACTTCAAGACACTGGTCCACAAGAGACCTCCCAGCTCCACGTAATATCAAACGGCGAAAATCTCCCAGAGATCTCCATCTCAATACCAACATCCAGTTTCACTCAACGACCAGCAAGCTACAGTGCTGGACACCCTATGCCAAACAACTAGCAAGACAGGAACACACCCCCACCCATTAGCACAGAGGCTGCCTAAAATCATAATAAGTCCACAGACACCCCAAAACACACCACCAAACGTGGACCTGCCCACCAGAAAGACAAGATCCAGCCTCATCCATCAGAACACAGGCACTAGTCCCCTCCACCAGGAAGCCTTCACAACCCGCTGAACCAACTTTAGCCACTGGGGACAGACACCAAAAACAACGGGAACTACGAACCTGCAGCCTGCAAAAAGGAGATCCCAAACACAGTAAGATAAGCAAAATGAGAAGACAGAACAACACACAGCAGATGAAGGAACAAGATAAAAACCTACCAGACCTAACAAATGAAGAGGAAATAGGCAGTCTACCTGAAAAAGAATTCAGAATAATGACAGTAAAAGAATTCAGAATAATGACAGTAAAGATGATCCAAAATCTTGTAAATAGAATAGAGAATATGCAAGAAACATTTAACAAGGACCTAGAGGAACTAAAGATGAAATAAGCAGCGATGAACAACACAATAAATGAAATTAAAAATACTCTAAAAGGGATCAATAGCAGAATAACTGAGGCAGAAGAACGGATAAGTGACCTGGAAGATAAAATAATGGAAATAACTACTGCAGAGCAGAATAAAGAAAAAAGAATGAAAAGAACAGAGGACAGTCTCAGAGACCTCTGGGACAACATTAAACACACCAACATTCTAATTATAGGGGTTCCAGAAGAAGAAGAGAAAAAGAAAGGGACAGAGAAAATATTTGAAGAGATCAATATACATATCTATAATTACCTTAAATGTAAATGGACTAAATGCTCCCACCAAAAGACACAGACTGGCTGAATGGATACAAAAACAAGACCCATATATATGCTGTCTACAAGAGACCCACTTCAGACCTAGAGACACATAGACTGAAAGTGAGGGGATGGAAAAGGATATTCCATGCAAATGGAAAACAAAAGAAAGCTGGAGTAGCAATTCTCATATCAGACAAAATAGACTTTAAAATAAAGACTATTAGAAGAGACAAAGAAGGAAACTACATAATGATCAAGGGATCGATCCAAGAAGAAGATATAACAATTGTAAATATTTATGCACCCAACATAGGAGCACCTCAATACATAAGGCAAATACTAACAGCCATAAAAGGAGAAATCGACAGTAACACATTCATAGTAGGGGACTTTAACACCCCACTTTCACCAATGGACAGATCATCCAAAATGAAAATAAATAAGGAAACACAAGTTTTAAATGATACATTAAACAAGATGGACTTAATTGATATTTATAGGACATTCCATCCAAAACAAACAGAATACACATTTTTCTCAAGTGCTCATGGAATATTCTCCAGGACTGAGCATATCTTGGGTCACAAATCAAGCCTTGGTAAACTTAAGAAAATTGAAATTGTATCAAGTATCTTTTCTGACCACAACACTATAAGACTAGATATCAATTACAGGAAAAGACCTGTAAAAAATACAAACACATGGAGGCTAAACAATACACTACTTAATAACGAAGTGATCACTGAAGAAATCAAAGAGGAAATCAAAAAATACCCAAAAACAAATGACAATGGAGACACGATGACCCAAAACCTATGGGATGCAGCAAAAGCAGTTCTAAGAGGGACGTTTAGAGCAATACAATCCTACCTTAACAAAACAGGAAGCATCTTGAATAAACAACCTAACCTTGCGCCTAAAGCAATTAGAGAAAGAAGAACAAAAAAAACCCAAAGTTAGCAGAAGGAAAGAAATCATAAAAATCAGATCAGAAATAAATGAAAAAGAAATGAAGGAAACGATAGCAAAGATCATTAAAACTAAAAGGTGGTTCTTTGAGAAGATAAACAAAATTGATAAACCATTAGCCAGACTCATCAAGAAAAAAAGGGAGAAGACTCAAATCAATAGAATTAGAAATGAAGAAGGACAAGTAACAACTGACCCTGCAGAAATACAAAGGATCATGAGGGATTACTACAAGCAACTCTATGCCAATAAAATGGACAAACTGGAAGAAATGGACAAATTCTTAGAAATGCACAACCTGCCAAGACTGAATCAGGAAGACATAGAAAATATGAACAGACCAAACACAAGCAATGAAATTGAAACTGTGATTAAAAATCTTCCAACAAACAAAAGCCCAGGACCAGATGGCTTCACAGGCGAATTCTATCAAACATGTAGAGAAGAGCTAACACCTATCCTTCTCAAACTCTTCCAAAATATAGCAGAGGGAGGAACACTCCCAAACTCATTCTACGAGGCCACCATCACCCTGATACCAAAACCAGACAAGGATGTCACAAAGAAAAAAAACTACAAGCCAATATCACTGATGAATATAGATGCAAAAATCCTCAACAAAATACTAGCAAATAGAATACAACAGCACATTAAAAGGATCATACACCACAATCAAGTGGGATTTATTCCAGGAATGCAAGGATTGTTCAATATATGCAAATCAATCAATGTGATACATCATATTAACAAATTGAAGGAGAAAAACCATATGATCATCTCAATAGATGCAGAAAAACCTTTTGACAAAATTCAACACCCATTTATGATAAAAACCCTCCAGAAAGTAGGCATAGAGGGAACTTTCCTCAACATGATAAAGGCCATATATGACAAACCCACAGCCAATATCGTCCTCAATGGTAAAAATCTGAAAGCATTTCCACTAAGATCAGGAACAAGACAAGGCTGCCCACTCTCACCACTCTTATTCAACATAGTTTGGAAGTTCCAGTCACAGCAATCAGAGAAGAAAAGGAAATAAAAGGAATCCAAATCGGAAAAGAAGAAGTAAAGCTGTCACTGTTTGCAGATGACATGATACTATACACAGGGAATCCTAAACTAAAGACCAGAAAACTACTAGAGCTAATCAATGAATTTGGTAAAGTAGCAGGACACAAAATTAATGCACAGAAATCTCTTTCATTCCTATACACTAATGATAAAAATCTGAAAGTGAAATCAAGAAAACACTCCCATTTACCATTGCAACAAAAAGAATAAAATATCTAGGAATAAACCTACCTAAGGAGACAAAAGACCTGTATGCAGAAAATTATAAGACACTGATGAAAGAAATTAAAGATGATACAAACAGATGGAGAGATATACCATGTTCTTGGATTGGAAGAATCAACATTGTGAAAATGACTCTACTACCCAAAGCAATCTATAGATTCAATGCAATCCCTATCAAACTACCACTGGCATTTTTCACAGAACTAGAACAAAAAATTTCACAATTTGTATGGAAACACAAAAGACCCCGAATAGCCAAAGCAATCTTGAGAACAAAAAATGGAGCTGGAGGAATCAGGCTGCCTGACTTCAGACTATACTACAAAGCTACAGTAATCAAGACAGTATGGTACTGGCACAAAAACAGAAAGATAGATCAATGGAATAGGATAGAAAGCCCAGAGATAAACCCATGCACATATGGTCACCTTATCTTTGATAAAGGTGGCAGGAATATACAGTGGAGAAAGGACAGCCTCTTCAATAAGTGGTGCTGGGAAAACTGGACAGGTACATGTAAAAGTATGAGATTAGATCACTCCCTAACACCATACACAAAAATAAGCTCAAAATGGATTAAAGACCTAAATGTAAGGCCAGAAACTATCAAACTCT
This sequence comes from Lipotes vexillifer, assembly GCF_000442215.2. Taxonomy (NCBI): domain Eukaryota; kingdom Metazoa; phylum Chordata; class Mammalia; order Artiodactyla; family Lipotidae; genus Lipotes; species Lipotes vexillifer. The sequence goes on from NW_006774670.1 coordinate 4,961,615, forward strand.
TAGAGGAAAACATAGGCAGAACACTCTATGACATAAATCACAGCAAGATCCTTCTTGACCCATCTCCTAGAGTAATGGAGATAAAAACAAAAATAAACAAATGGGACCTAATGAAACTTCAAAGCTTTTGCACAGCAAAGGAAACCATAAACAAGACCAAAAGACAGCCCTCAGAATGGGAGAAAATATTTGCAAATGAATCAACTGACAAAGGATTAATCTCCAAAATTTACAGGCAGCTCATGCAGCTCAATAACAAAAAAACAAACAACCCAATCCAAAAATGGGCAGAAGACCTAAATAGACATTTCTCCAAAGAAGATATACAGACTGCCAACAAACACATGAAAGAATGCTCAACATCATTAATCATTAGAGAAATGCAAATCAAAACTACAATGAGATATCATCTCACACCAGTCAGAATGGCCATCATCAAAAAATCTAGAAACAATAAATGCTGGAGAGGGTGTGGAGAAAAGGGAACACTCTTGCACTGCTGGTGGGAATGTAAACTGATATAGCCACCATGGAGAATAGTATGGAGGTTCCTTAAAAAACTACAAATAGAACTACCATATGACCTAGCAATCCCACTACTGGGCATATACCCTGAGAAAACCATAATTCAAAAAGAGTCATGTACCACAATGTTCATTGCAGCTCTATTTACGATAGCCAGGAGATGGAAACAACCTAAGTGTCCATCATCGGATGAATGGATAAAGATGTGGCACATATATACAATGGAATATTACTCAGCCATAAAAAGAAACGAAATTGAGCTATTTGTAATGAGGTGGATGGACCTAGAGTCTGTCATACAGAGTGAAGTAAGTCAGAAAGAGAAAGACAAATACCGTATGCTAACACATATATATGGAATTTAAGGAAAAAAATGTCATGAAGAACCTGGGGTAAGACAGGAATAAAGACACAGGCCTACTAGAGAATGGGCTTGAGGATATGGGGAGGGGGAAGGGTAAGCTGTGACAAAGTGAGAGAGTGGCATGGACGTATATACCCTACCAAACATAAAATAGATAGCTAGTGGGAAGCAGCCGCATAGCACAGGGAGATCAGCTCGGTGCTTTGTGACCACCTAGAGGGGTGGGATAGGGAGGGTGGGAGGGAGGGAGACGCAAGAAGGAAGAGATATGGGAACATATGTATAACTGACTGACTTTGTTATAAAGCAGAAACTAACACACCATTGTAAAGCAATTTTACTCCAATAAAGATGTAAACAAAAAAGTGCTATACGGAAATAAACTTTCAGTCATTCTTACAGTTAAAAAAAAAAAAGTAATAGTTGGTATAACCTTTCCAAGACAGTCTAACAATATCTATCAAAATTTTAAATGTGCATACCCTTTGTCCCAGTAATTTCATTTCTAAAGGAAATGGTAAAAGAAATAGTTTTATTTCGAGAACCAAAAGACAGTAGTAATTCACTCTTCTTACTTTCTTTTTTAATAGTTACTAATTGAACAGGTCAGTTCAAATAAGACAAAAGATTTAGGCAAAAATCACATAAAAATTAAAACAAATTTTAGCACACACAGCTAATAGTAACAAGTAAGTTTTTCACACTTTTACTTACAGCTACTGGACGTAGATTTATCTCTTCTGATGATTCTGTGAGGTATAAAGGCAAATAGAATGATTTATCTCCATTTTATAGGTAAGTATGTGGAATTAAGTCAGACAAAAAAAAGCTTTTTGTCAGTTTTGCCACTTACTTCCAGACACTTGGGATAAATTACTTAACTTCTCTGGCCCTTAGTTTCCTCGTAATGCCACTTACTCCACAGGATTCCTGTGGGGATTAGAAGAGATGGCACAACAGAATGGAACCTGGTCCTCTGACTTCAAATCCCTTTCATAGTTCTCTACTTGACCATGACTGCTCCCTCATAGTTTTACCATAATTCTAAGGATCTATGCAAAAGAAGCCATACTCCACAACTAGCAATATGGCCTTTCCATTCTCATTATTCCTGATACATTTGATCCTTGTGTGACTACAGGCAGGCACTTAGGACACAAACATGAAAATGCCCTCATGAGGCTACCTGGGAGATAAATTAGTATATAAAGAATTAAATACAAAACAGTGCTAAGTACAGAGCTAAATCACAAAATTGTAAGAGTATCAGGAGCCCCTAACAGAGAGCCTCAGGGACAGTTGACCAAAAGAAGCAACACCTGAAATGGGTCCCAAAATGATTAGTAGGAGATACTTTTGATAGTCATAGTAATCTGAGTTTGAAAACATTGCTGTAAGTTCCATACAGCAGGCCTGTCTAGCTTACTCACCTCTGTATCTCAAGTACAGGGCCAGCACCTCAGATAAGCAGATGCTTAATTAATAATGGTTGAACACATGAGTGGTTATTCCTAAGGTCACTGACCTTCACACCTGGGCTCAGAAAGAGACGTTCTTAATTATGTAAAATGAAATTCATGGTAAATTTGTTTTTAAAGATTGTGTATTTACTTGAGATTTTTTGCCACCACTTTACCTATTGCACTCTGTTTTAAGAAACTTTAAGTGGGTATTAACACTTGTGTATTATTACTTCTATCATATGGTACTCTCTTGTCATATTACAATATTGTGGCTACAAAAAGCAAAACACTTTCACTTTTAGTATAATACTTCCTCTTCTTCAGGGCTTTTTCCTGAAGCCTATTAATGGCTCTCCATGAACCCTAAGTTAAAAACTTCTGATTCACATATTCACACTGCAGAAGCTAACTCACATCCATCTTAATGTCAGTACCACTTAAAAACACACTGCTACCTCCTAAATCTTGTCTCGACTCAAGACCTCTGAGCTCCATATCCATGTAGCCAATAGTCTGTCATCTCCACCTCTACCAAATGCCCCAAAGGTGCCTCCAACTCATAATGTCCAAAACTAAGCCCATATTTTGGAGGCTTGCTTCTCTCTCTTTATTTCCCACCTCAATGCATAGCACCACCATTCACCAAAAACAGAAAAATTAGCACTGTTTTTCCTCCTCATTCTGACCCTCCACCTAATCAACCAACCCAACCTAATCTCCCAAATACTGCTGTCTTCTTTCCTCTATTTCTGTTGCCAGTGCCCTGATTTAGGGCTTCATTTATTTACTTTTTTAACAAACCCTTAAATAGGACTTACTCTGTGCCAGACAATGATTTAAACACTTAAAAAAATTAATTTAATCCACAGAACAAATCTATGACATTCCTTAACTTTAATTCACAGATGAAAAAACTGTGAATGACAAGGAATTTTCTAGTAAAAGTTTTGAAATTTAAATGCTCTTAAGTGTAAGCAAAAAAAAAAGATTTATTGCACTCTCCTACCCTAAGGTGTAACTAACAATTCTACAACACTATTAAAGAGAAGCATCGCCTATCAGGCAACCCAAATGCAATTTTAATATGCATAAGTCAAGACAAAGTACCAGACCTTGCTGGTACTCAAAAAAATCATCCATTTTTTAGAATTTTCTAACTTGGTTGATTATAAATCTATTAATAGAAATGAAAAAAAATTTTTTTGCAGTAAATAATCCTAAACCTGTGCAAAGTAAGCCATCATAATGACCTTTTAACTTTAAAAAGTCAAAATACAAAAGCTGATATATATCTACTTTGAAGTATAATCAAACAGCTCTAATAACTTTTTTCCACTGCTAATGGGCTCAACCAACCAAAAAGTTATATGTGCCTACCAAAAATGCAAAGAGAAAGCAAATCATGCCACCGTGTTCACTTACTTTGACGAGTACAGGATTTTATGCAAAATAAGTACTGCAGTGCTCTGTGGGGTAGCTACCAAAATATTACATTTTGGCTTTACTTCTCTATTTTGAAAGTAAAGAAATATAAATATTTCTGATTAATATTTTTAAGTCCTCCACCAAATCCACAAGCAGAAATTGATTATCACCAACACACTTGACAAAACCTATCCAAATGTAAAAATCTTTTATCTTTAAAACCACTTAAATGCAAAATGATACATCTGACTAACACTGTATATTGATAGCAGCACAGAAGAGACAAATGAAATAATTTTAAAATAGTTAAAATTATATTATACTTTAAAAACAACAGGTAAGTTGTTGGAATGTAGTCCCTTAAGGTCAGGAAGAAGACAGATCCTTCTTGCCACTCCTATTCAACACTGTGGCAAAAAAAAAAAAAAAAACTAATTAGGCAAAAAATAAATTATAAAAGGGGCATATAGATTGGACAGGAAGAAGAAAAATTATATTTATTTGCCGATGAAATTATCTTAAATGGAGAAAATCCTAAGGAATTCACTAGAAAACTATTAGAACTACAAAATGAGTTCTCCAAGGTTGCATGACACAAGATCAATATACTAAAACCAATTATATTTCTATACTTTTGCAATGAACAATCCAGAAGTGAAATTAAGAAAAGAATTCTAGGACTTCCCTGGTGGCACAGTGGTTAAGAATCCGCCTGCCAATGCAGGGGACATGGGTTCGGGAAGATCCCATATGCCGCGGAGCAACTAAGCCCGTGCACCACAACTACTGAGCCAGCGCTCTAGAGCCCACAAGCCACAGCTACTGAGCCCAGGTGCCACAACTACTGAAGCCCGCGCACCTAGAGCCCGTGCTCCCCAACAAAAGAAGCCACTGCAATGAGAAGCCCGTGCACCGCAACGAAGAGTAGCTCCCGCTCGCCACAACTAGAGAAAGCCCACGCACAGCAACAAAAACCCAACACATTATAAAAAGGTGACAACACTGCTCCGGGAGAGCATTCGCATAGTAAACTACAATGTGAAAGGTCTCCCCCAGAATGCTGCAATGAAGCAGCTTAGATGTAGTCAGACTCTCTTTGACAGCTCTTCAAAAAGGCTTTCCCTTAAGTCTCATGCATGTTTAATTCAAACTTATGCATATTTTCAATAAATAACTATGCCAGCCAATGAATTATATATGTTGATTTCTTAAAAACGGCATCTTTCAAGTTTTATTCACATTCTGAGCAAACAATTAAATCCTCATAGCAATTCAAATCATTTACATGGCTACTTTTTATTCTGTTTATTTTAATTTCATTTCGATTCCTTTAATAGACATTATATTCACATGGTTCAAAAATTCAAAAGGGTAAAATGTCTCCCTCCCACCGTGCCTCTCAGACACACATTTCCCATCTTTGGAGGCAACAAATGTTATCAGTTAGTTCCTTGTGTATCCTTCACATCTTCAAGCAAAATAGGCATATTCTTTTCTCTCCTTTTCTACATAAAGTGGTAGCATACTTTACATATTGTCCTGCACCTTCTTTTTTCACTTGGCAACTGTTTCACATCAGGGCACAAAGTTTTCTTTTTTTAATGGTTGCATAGTATTCCATTTTGTGAATATACAGTATTTTATTCCTTTGATAACTTTAATTGGAAAAGATTTGAGAAAAAGATGCAGCTCCCAGGGCAGGAGTTGCTAACCCTGCACCTGTAGAAGGGCTTCAGAAGATATGTGAATCCCCTAAAATGGTGTGTATGTATCCATATGTATTTCTGTGGGCAGAAAACTTGCATACCATTCACCACAACATCAAAGAAAGCTGTGACCCAAGCAAAAGTTAAGAACTACTGTACAATATAACTTGTGCATAGGTGTTCAATAAACATAGGTTGAACAGAATTCTGGTCTAGGATTCTGCTAATTTTTGTACTACAAGACAGAAGGACTAAATTAAACACTAATATAATCCAAAACTCTTATGTGCTTTATAGAACCTTTTCCCCATTTCTTTTCTGAGAAGGGCTTTATTTTTCATATGCACTATGAACAGGAGTACTAAGAGGGAAAAGAATCAATCATGTAAAGTACCTGAATAATCAAAAGTTGAATAAGCTGTTGTTCACCATAACTGACAACATCAGAGGCATCTTTGATGTCCCTTAAAACTCTTTGTAATGTTCCATAGAGTCCTTCCTGAGAAAATTAGATCATTAGTAACGTAGTTGTATATTTCCTACCACATGCCAGGCAACAGAATAGAAGCTTTACATTTATTATCTTGTTTAATCCTCAAGACTATCACTTAAGGCAGCTATATTTCCCCCCTTTTACAGGTAAGGAAACAGAGGATTTAAGAGGTTAAAGTTAAGATATTTACTTAATCAGAACCACTTAACCATTAAATGGCAGAGCAAGACCAAAACACTGCCTCACTCTCACCTTCAAGACTCCAAATCTCATGAACTTTACACAATTACCATAGTGCCTGAAGTCCAAAATGCAATTCTGATCATTATAGGGAGGTGGTATAATGTAGTGGTCAGAAAAACCTAGGTTCTAATTCTAGCTCAACCATTTATTAGTTATATCACAAATTGTTCAAACTCTAAAAGCCTCCTCTGCCATCTGTAAAACTGGATTGCTGTGAGGTTTAAATGAAAAAAGGTATGTAAAACAAACAGCCCGCATATCCACCTGAAGAAGATACTTGTTACAAGGTGGCTATTATCATCATTTCATTCTTCTCTGAGAAGAAACACGAAGGGCTGTAAGGTTTCCCAATTTGGCATAAAATTCCACACACACAGCTCAGAATGTTGGCACTGTGACAGACAAATAAGCTGACTGAAGATAAAATGACTGAAAAAAGTATGTCTGATTATTAAGTAGATTCTGGCTTAATGGACCATCATAAATTGTCCTTTAAATTAAAATATTTCAAACACATACTTGTATCTATTGCCATTCCAGTATAAACGTCTGTTTTGACGCCTGCATAATTATTTCACTATCTACTTAAAGGATTTATGCAGAATTATGCACTGAGGGGTTTTTTCTAAAGATTACTTTTAACATCAGGTGATAAGCGATGACAGCTGTCAAATGTATTACAGCTGTTTCTACCAGGTTTTTTGTTTTGTTTTTTTCCGGGTAAACAGTGTTATCCCTTTGATTTCTATGAACTCATCTAAACAAAACAAAACATCCTTTCCATGCCATCGATTTCAAAACGGCTCTGTGATGAGCATTTCGCTGAGCTGTTAATCATGAAAGTTGAAGGCCTAAGACTTTTTCATTAGAAAGGAAAGTCTGTTACATTCTTCTCCTTCGAGACCCAAAGCCTAAACTCAACGCTTTAGGCAGGACTAAAACCGAGGTTCGAGGCAACACTGAACAGGAAAAGCAACTGTACCGCTGAGCCCCCAAAATCACCTTCATTACTCCCTTCCCCCAAGAGTGGAAAAAAGTTAAAATTGCTGCGCAGCACCAAGAGCCCTGCGCGCTGGCTGCGGCTGAGAGCTGAAGCCCGCGGTGCAAGGAAAGCTGTGAGACCAGTGCCCAGTTTGTGGCCCCTTTCTTGCCTTCGCTCCCCTCCGAAGCCACGCATCGCGGTCCTCCCCGACCCTCCATGCCAGGAATGC
>NW_006774670.1:4969176-4974054 GCF_000442215.2 Lipotes vexillifer
CCCCCCATGCGAGGAATGCCAGGTCCACGCCCAGCCTGCAAACTCTCCACAGCCCCCTGGCCGCACAGCCTCCCCCGGGGCTCACCATTGCAGCCCACGGATGAAGGCGCGGGCGGGCAGGCCGGCCTGCTGGGGAATCCGTTACCGCGGCTCGGGATCCATTCGCGCCAACAACTTCTCCCGCGAAGTGGAAGGAGGTCGAGGCAGCGGCGCCCTGTGATGACGTCAGGAGGTGCGCAGCTTCCTGTGGGCCCAGGCCGGGAGGCGGGAGGCGGGAGGTGCCACGTGGGTCCAGGTGCAGCCCGGGGGGCCCAGGACCGCGCCCAAATTTGCGTCTTCCCCTTCTCTAGGGGCCTCTCAAGTGGGGAGGTTCTGAGATTGATTTCCCCCGAGGGCGGCCACGTTTAGAAGATGCATTGCCCTCCTTTAAATGTAGCTTTAAAATGTTTCTATTACCAGCCGCAGTAAGACACCTTTTAGGTGTACGTTTCACATATTACATTTTAATATCTATTCTGAAACAAAAATTTCACCAAACAGTACTTACCCTGATTTTTTTTTTTAATGTTTGACCAATCAAATTGGTCTTTTCGCCTACTTTTAAGTGGAGACCCACAGTTTGAAAACACATTTAGGACAATTTTATGCTGTATAATTCCAGGGCAAAAAAGACTTTGGTAAAATAGTCATTACTACCCACACCATTTTATAAATGAAAAATATAAGGCCCAAACAAGCCAACGGTCCTAGCTGGGAATCTAGGCCTCCAAATTCCCAAACCTGCGTGACTGAGTCCCTCAAAGGGGTGTGTGTGAAACCAAGGCATAAACAAGGTACATCTTCTCCGTAGAAGAACAATGATCCCGAAAGCTTTGGAGTAAACAAGTTCTATATTAATAGATAAGCAATTGAACTGTGGAATAGCATGTGACATTTGCATACAACTTTAAGAGAAGACATGAGGCCTTAAGGAGTTTAATGGGAAGAGCAATATCTCCAGCTTTGGCCCTAGACTTTCAAATCCTTATCCACCCACCCCCTGTTCCGTCTTGCATTTTATCACACCCATATCTCTACAGTGAAAGATAGCAAAGACTTCAGGAATAAAACAGGCTAAGCATGCAGAGCTCCTATTTATTAACTGCCCACTGTAGTATGTGCCAGGCATGCAGCTATGGACTATCCCAGTTTAACTCGTCCAATACCCACAATGACACTGGCTACTATTATTATCCCCAATTTACAAAGGAGTAAACTATAGCTCATGAACAGGTCCTCATTGCATGTGACTCTCTGAAGCCAATATGCTAGGGTTCCTAGCCCCACCACATGCTAATTGTGTAACCATGGGCAAGTTACTATGCCTCAAGTTTCCTCAACTGCAAAACAAGGATAATAGTACTATGTTCTTCATAAGATTATGAAACTGTTCCTGGCACATAAGCAGATAATAATCTTTTTTTAAGTCAGCTATTATCATTATTATTACACAAGGCTAGGTATTATCAAGGGAGATGTTTCCAAAAATGAACTTATCTACACCATAATTTTACTCAGGAAAATACTTGATTGGGGAGGAGGGGAGTCATTAGATCCTTTGAGAAATCAATAAGCTATGAAGCTACTCCCCAGAAAACTGTACATAGCAGACACATCACATAAATTTTTGCCTATAACTTCAGAGAACCTAAACCAATTTACAATGTTCATTGTGTTATAAATAAGCAAATAAGATGTATATTAGGGCTTCCCTGGTGGCGCAGTGGTTAAGAGTCCGCCTGCCAATGCAGGGGATACGGGTTTGTGCCCCGGTCCGGGAAGATCCCACATGCCGCGGAGCGGCTGGGCCCGTGAGCCATGGCCGCTGAGCCTGCGCGTCCGGAGCCTGTGCTCTGCAACGGGAGAGGCCACAACAGTGAGAGGCCCGCGGACAGCCAAAAAAAAAAAAAAAAAAAAAAAAAAAAAAAAGATGTATATTAAATGTTTTACATATCTTTTACATTAGACTACTTTAAACTTTTGCATTCCTTTTTTAGTATTTTGAAGCCTTCCTTGAATTCAGGTGAGAATTAAGTCAGAGGACTGTAACTTCCAGAAAGATACTGAACTGAATTTGTTGGATTGTTTTCTTTTTTCCTCAGTAAATTTATTTATTTATTTATTTGTGTGTTTATTTATTTTTGGCTGCCTTGGGTCTTTGTTGCTGCACAAGGGTTTTCTCTAGTTGCGGTGAGCAGGGACTACTCTTCACTGCAGTGAACGGGCTTCTCATTGCGGTGGCTTCTCTTGTTGCAGAGCACAGGTTCTAGGCCCACAGGCTTCAGTAGTTGTGGCGTGTGGGCTCTAAAGCACAGGCTCAGTAATTGTGGCAAACGGGCTTAGTTGCCCAGTGGCATTGGATTGTTTTCTTTAGGAACAATTTTTTTTTTTTTTTTTTTTTTTTTTGCTGTACGCAGTCCTCTCACTGTTGTGGTCTCTCCCATTGCAGAGCACAGGCTCCGGATGCGCAGGCTCAGCGGCCATGGCTCACGGGCCCAGCCGCTCCGCAGCATGTGGGATCTTCCTGGACCAGGGCACGAACCCGTGTTCCCTGCATCGGCAGGCGGACTCTCAACCACTGCGCTACCAGGGAAGCCCTCTTTAGGAACATTTACTTGGAAATATTCTATCTCAAAAATGTACCAGGACTTCCCTGGTGGAGCAGTGGTTAGGAATCCGCCTGCCAATGCAGGGCACATGAGTTCGAGCCCTGGTCTGGGAGGATCCCACATGCTGCCGAGATGCTAGGCCTGTGCACCACAACTACTGAGCTCACGAGCCACAGCTACTGAGCCCGTGAGCCACAACTACAGAGCCCAGGTGCCACAACTGCTGGGGTCCGGGCGCCTGGAGCCCGCGCTCCACGACAGGCGGGACTGCCGCAGTGAGAGGCCTGCGCACCGCAGCGAGAAGTAGCCCCCACTCGCTGCAACTAGAGAAAGTCCGTGCACAGCAACAAAGACCCAACACAGCCATAAATAAATAAATAAAATAAAATGTTTTTAATGTTCCAGATTTAAAATGGCTGCATATGCTTTGATACTCCTCCCCAAACGTGGGCTGACCTGTGACTGATTTGATCTAAGAATATGGTGGAAATGATGCTCTGACAGTTCCAATTGTAAGCTTTAAGAGGACCAGCAACTCTCATCTTGCTTTCTTGAAGCCCTGAGCCACCATGTAAAGCAGGAGAAGGGGCCAGTTGAGCCCAGGCTTACAGCCATCTCCACCAGGTACCAGGCTTGTAAGTGAAACCATCTTGGACCCACCATAGCAGCTGCTAGTGGAATTCCACTAAGTGACCCCAGTCAGCACTACGTAGAGTAGAAAAATCACCTAGTCAAGGCTTGCCTAAATTCTCTGACCCACAGTAGTGTGAGCATAATAAAATTATTGTTCTTTTAAGGTACTAAGTTTGGGGTAGATTGTTGTAAAGTAATAGATAATGTTTTAGAAATAGAAATGTTTTAGAAATAGAAATGTTTTAAAGAACCCAAAGTGTAACCAAAAAATAAGCAGAACAATATTCATGCTTATTTTCTCCACTGTGGTGATGTTGATGCATCATTCAACAAATATTTATTGAACATCTGCTGTGTGTCGGCACTTTTTTATGTGCATGCTGGGAAACCATAGTAAACAAGACAGACAGTCCCAGCTTCCCTAAAGTTCATATTTTTGAGGAAAAGAGAAAAATAAGTAAGTAGACAAAAATAAATTCTGTACTTTCAGATAAGGTAAGTGCTATAAAGAAAGGCTTCATAAGACTTCAAGCCAAAAGATTGCTATGATCCCATCATTTTACACTTTGTATTTTATGGCCAAAAACAGAAGAAAAAAAAAGATTGCTATGTGTTTTGTGGCAAAATATGATACTCATTTGTTTCCCATGGCAGAGAAATTTGAAGAGTGCTAAAAAGATTAACAAACATGATTTTTTTTTTTAATTTGTCTGTAGGAGAGCAGCAGAGTCTCCTGTTAGGTTTGTTTCTGCATAATAACTGCATCTGGATTTTAACCTTTACAGGGCACTAGTCTATAACAGTGTCTAGTTTGAATTTATTCCAGGCAAAAGACCAGCCCCTTCCATCTCTGTGTGGCCTTTCTTCGACAATGAGAATAAAATGATAATAGGTCATAACTACTCCCATCTCTCAGGGGTTTTTTTTGGCTGTGTCAAGCAGTATTAATTCCCCGACCAGCGATGGAACCCATGCCCCCTGCAGTGGAAGTGCAGAGTCTTAACCACTGGACCACCAGGGAAGTTCCCCATCTCTCACTATTAACTGAAAGACTACAATAATGCATCTCTAAGAAACTGAGGATACACAAAGAAAGAATACAACAAACTAGGGCTGTTGATTTTTATAGTTTTTTTAGAGAAGCCCAGAAAGTCATTTATCGGTGATGTAAAACATTAGCTGACAAAGATTCCTTGCATGTTTTCTTGAAAGTATTTTCATAAAAACTGTCTGCTCATGTTTTCCTTAGTCATGCTTTCCTTAGTTCAGCTCTTCTTGGTATAAATGTTTCTGAAACCAGCTGATGAATAAATAAGACCAATAATTCATTTGTAGAGTAACACTGGTAACAGATAACACAGCAATTGAATAAATACTTCAGTTTCCAGAATTAAGGGCATCTTTAAAAGCCTAAAATATTTTTTTAAACATTTTTTTCTTTTAATAATGGTTTCAGACCTATCACAGAGAAGACCCATCTTAAGGGATATATTATGTATTGGATCTGATCACCTGATGCTCACTGGCTTTCTCTTAATCCTTAAAAGAAAGGGCTTCAAACAAAGCCAATTTTGTGAAAGTTAGGGATCTCTTTCCC